>NC_064575.1:73773707-74076737 GCF_937001465.1 Orcinus orca
CTTTACTAAGGTTATTCAACAGTTTAACTTGATTCCGTTCAAGTCTATATATTTATAAATATATTTACATGATAAATCCACCCCAAGCATATTTATTGATTTGTATAACATATATTCAATAAGCACCTAAAGTATTATTCACTGGGTTATGGATATATACAAATAAAAATGCATGTTATTTAAGAAGCACCCATGACTTAAACACATAGCAGATTAATTAAAGGTCTGGAATAGGGGTTTGAAGAGAGTACTATGGGAATGGAAGGCTGTGTCAGATGTCAGAGGGAGAATATGAAATTGAACATGACATGGTTTCTGTCGTAAGAAGGAAATAAAAGAAACATTTTAATACATAGACAATGGCAACACATCCTGCCCCAAATTGTGTCCCATGGCCTGCCTATAGGAACTTTACTTAACTACGGGATCCCTACCAGGTGCCAGCTATTTAGTATTCCAAGATAACTAACACTCAGATCTTATCTTCAAGAAACTCATTATATAGTTTTAAATAGGGACTTTTAATGCTGACGTCCAAGTCTCTTTTTGCATTTTTCTTAAATGACTCTTATTAGACTTATTAGACTTAGAGCCTATTTAAAACCTGAACAGCTAGGGTGACCTTGGACAAGTTATTTAATCTCTCCATGAATCCAGATCTGAGAAGTAGAAATAATGACACTTATCTTGGGAGTTTGTTAGTGTTAAAAAGAAACAACAAGCCCCAAATAGAGTCACTTGTGCTAAGCCTCACCAAAACTTAACACCTAACCTAGTGCAGTTTCAACCTTTCTCAGGAGGGAAATTTTAAACCAGTCTGGAATTTCCTGGTCAGCACTAGTGATGTAGTCTGCCAGAGATCCCTTGCTGTCCCCTGAAGGAAGCTGACCTTGCCTGAAATAATCTACCCTTTCAACTTCTTTGTCCTACCCTCTTTTGCCTATAAAAACCTTCCATTTTGTATATTTTGGCAAAAATGATGATGCTAATGATGATGATGATGATAATTGTTACTTGTAACTCAAAAAATTCAGAGATAAAGAAAGCACAATTTGTTTAATCTGAGAATTGAAAGAAAGCATGATTTGTTTAATCTGAGAATTGCCTCTTCTGTATGTTGGTTTTGACTTCAGGATCCTTTTCTTTGTGATATCAAAATGACCCCAAATATCATCATATTCCCATATGATGCACACTGGAATTGCTATAAGTAGATGGGGGAGATAGGGAATTAATAAGACTCAATAGAAGCCTAGCTTGACTTATTGTGGTAGTTGGCGCCAAGGTGTCTTGCTTTCCAAATCCCCAATTCTATTTCTTGAATGGATAGTTTCTTAAATCGTGTCAGATCTTGTTTCAATAGCAACCATAAATGGTAGAAGTTATCTCTATAAGAAGTCTAAACACCATGTTTCATGTTTGTATTCTCTCTCTCAGCGGCAAATTACTGACAGAAATTGTACCTGGACAGCACAAAAAGAAGAGAGTACTTGGCAAATAACTGGTAAACTTTATTAGAAAATATAACTAATAATAATAATAATAAAATAATAATTCAGATCAGCAAATCTGAATAACTACAAATCTTCACTTTTCTTGGGGCAAATAGCTCCTACAGTGTAAGTGAGAACTAATTATACAACTTACTAAAGCAACACAAAGTTAGGGGACAAGAAGGAAAGGTGTGAATTGAAACTAACATTTGTTGAGCACTGGTGATGTGCTAGACACTGTTCTAGACACTTTATCCATGCTATTCATTCTTTCAAGTCAATATTATGAAACACCCATTAGGTGACAGGCAGTGTACTGTCTGACATGACTGTCAAGAGAAATAAGACATGGTATTTATGTTAAAGAAATTATAGCCTAGAGGAGGAGATGAACAAATAGGTCAGCCTTCATGTTGTGATGCGATAAACAGCTCTGTTACTTAGAGAATGGTATCAAAACCAGACAGAAAGGCCAAAAATATTTCCTAAATTTAGAAGTACTTGAACTACGTTTTGCAGGAGGAGAAAGAGGTCAATTCAGTTGAAAAGGAAAAAGTGGATTTTGCTGGTGTCAAGACTAGCATGTGTATAGACAAAGGGGTGGGAAACACTGTGGTGTGGCTGGTGAACTATATGAAGTTTGGAGAGTTTATAAACTATATCAAGGAGTAGCTGGAGATGAGGTTCCAAAAGGCCCACGTACTGCCAAAAAAAAAAAAAAAGAATGAATGACTAAGACATTGAAAGTAGAAGGGAAGAAACTGATTCCAGATGATGAAGTAAAATTGGATGTGGATGGTGCATGAGTGAGAGAAGACTAGAAGGTTTCCCACATTTGAGGCTGGAATTGCAGATATAGATAGTATATATATATATATATATATATATATATATGTATATATATATATGATGAGTATAGTAAAAGGAACAAATTGTGGGGGAAAAGGTTATAATTTCAATTGGGCATATTGAGGTGTCCGGGTACCGACTGAAGTATAGATTTGATTTGTTTGTTTGGTAAGAGGCTCTGTCAGCACGTTCATATGGGTAGAGAGAGAAAGTCATCTTCTTTTTTCTGCTACAGATCATTGAGTATCCCTTCTTAGTTATGCGTATGTAAGGAGAATAGTCACCCATTATATTGGGGGTTGGGTACAACTGTGCCCTATGATACTGTAAGCAGCACACCAAAAAGGCAAGAGTCAGACATCCCCAACCTCTGCTCTCTGAGATTCCAAATTTGAAAAACCCACTGTCTAAGATTGATAAGGCACTGACCAAAAACAAAGCAAAACAAGCAAACAAACAACACACTGGGAGGAGAACACCAGGGCTCCAAATGGGACTCGATAGGAGGGAAAGGAAATTGGTTTGGTGACTGACTCTTCCAGGATTAACAAAATGGTCTGAATTCATGGGGAAGGGCTGGTTTGGGTGTAACCAACCGACCTGGGAAACAGTTTCTAAGTATTTGACTATTTGTCAAACAGCTGCAAACTTGAAGTTTGCAAATTGGCCCATATTTAAATTAGTAAAGGAATAAAATTGTAGTGAATAAGTGTCCACAAGTATGGGTAAGCCCAGTGTTTAAAAGCCATCCATGTGGCCACAATGAAACAATGGTGCTAGTAGTGGGGTAGGAGGGGTTTATAACTATTCTTTTCCATCTGGAGTTTGAGAAGAAGGACTAGATTTATTTGGGCTGGTGAAAATTTGAACAATTAGTTTAAAGTATAAAAGAAATGTGGTTTCATTTGTATCTTAAACTGGAAGAGTGGGTCAGATGGATTACATTGAGTTGGCCGTACCTGTAGAGCAGTTAAATAAAGACATTGAGGAGGAAGATGGATATACAATGAGAAGATCTAGAGGGAGGTTAGACTTGAAAATGTAGATTTAAGAGTTGATAGTGTAAAGATGGTAGTTGGGTGTGTGTTTTCAGATGAGGCCATTAAGGGAAAACATGTTAAGAGATGAACACGGTCCCAGGTCTGGAGACAACCAACATTTGGGTGGTTAGAAGAAACGGAGGGGTCCATGAAGGAATAGTCAATGAGGTATTAGAAAGAATAAGAACAGTGAACTCATAGAGGTCAAGCAAAGAGAGATTTCTCAAGAAAAGTAATGGTCAAAATTCAAATGCCATAGAAGATCTAAATGTGCCCCAAACAAAAAAAGATACCGGCTTTTCTAACATGTACTTTATCCCTGCATCTTTCAGTTATATGAGCCATTAAATGTTTTTTGTTGCTTACATCAGTTTGGGTTGGGGTTTTTGTTCATTTGGACCCGCAAGAGCTCTAAATGATGTTGGTAGGATTTTCACATAGACTTTGATGTCTCCTAAGATGATGACATACTTAGGTATCCTGGGTCTAGGAAGCTGGATGCCTGTTGCAAAATAGAAGATGTAAGCTGAACATGTAGGTGTTGTATATATCGTTTACTAATATGTACCACTGGCTTTCATACAGGACAAACGGCTCCCCAAAGTCAAGATTCTTTAATGACAACAGTAGATTTTTAAGTAGAACCCTTGTTAGTGGATGCCACAGATGGTCTTTCTCCATGTATAGATTGGTCCCCATAAGACAATAAAACTCAGACCAGATTAGATGAAACTGAAATTGTTCATCCTTCCAAGACTCTGTGAATCCACTGTAGAGGAATACCTTTTTGCAGCTGTATGCTGGATGAAATAGCTGGGTGGAATCTTATTCAAGCTTCAAATGGTTCTCACTGAGAGTTCTCTACCTTCTTACAAAACTTTGAAATAATCACAATCTTCAAAATGCTAATATAAACCTCTAGACTCCTTCTGATCCTTTGGGAGCTGTGTGCAAATGTTATGCTAACATGCTCTGTTATAGTTGAGAAAACACATCAAATTTGCTAGTGAGCCACGTTATTGACAGAGCTCTGGGAATCCGACCCCATGAGCCCCAGAAGTTAGAAAGCAGAGCAAAGCTTATGGTGCAAAAACAAAGTTCTTTGACTATGGCCCTCACTTTTAATTATAATCCCCTAAAAGTTACAATTCTATTCTGCTTTCTCACCAGGTATTTAAAAGATAGGATTGTTGCATCTTGCTTTTAAAGAGCATGTCTGCATCAAAACATAATATGTCTCTACCTCCTGTGGAACTACCTAGTAATTCAAAGGCATATTTCATCTGAGGTGTCTAGACTGTCATTGTCATTGGAAAATTAAAAATGAAAATGTTCAGTTCTTACTGTGCTATGTAACAAAGGGATAAGGATCCTCTGAGAGATCATAATTTTAAAAGTGCAGACCACCATTCCGCTCTGCAAACGAAACAAACCTAAGAGTGTTTGCTATGAATTTACCAAGGAGCTTTTAAAGACTTAGAGCTAAAATAATACACCTCTTCCAGAAATGGAGGTGTGGGACCCATAACCAGAGCATGTACCATCTGTCTTGTCTTCCAGGGAGAGCTGTTGAGTTTTCCTATGTCACATAAAATCCCATTGGAATAAACTTCTTGGTTTGTCCAAACTGTTTAGTTGTGATGGGATTTGGGGGACAATTACTGCACTGCTAGAAATCACATTTGAACACTGTTAAGGCCAGAGACGAAACAGAATTTATACCAGCTTCTCTGTAGTTAAATCAGTGAGAGAAGAATTTGGGGCCCAGTTCATTTTGGAAGATGATATGCCCAGTCAACCTGGGACTGACTCTAACTTTGGAATGAAAAACAGCAGAGTTCATATTTAGCTCTATCAATTTCTAACAGTTCTTTAAACTCTCTGGGCCTTAGTTTCTTCATTCGTGTAATGGTGGTACTTATCTTAGACAATAGTCTTAGAAGATAGTGATGAAGGTTAAATTGAATCATATATTTAAAGCTGAAATCTGGATATCAAACACATAGGAAATGCATATAAATGGGAGTTAGGGAATACTGGTGTGACAGCAAGCATAGTACTTTCTAGATATTTATCATTAAGCTTCTGATTATTTAGGGAGGAAAGACGTTATTTTGTTTAATCTTGAATTTGGTATTTGAGGAAGATTTTGCTTAGAAGATACAGAGGGGGAAGAAAATTTGGAAGGTAATTGCTTCTAACGTTTGCCCTGATTTTGAAGTCAGGACACTAGTTTCATTCAACTATATTCAAAAAATATTTATTATCTGATTTCCTATTTTCCAGGCTCTGGGAATATAGTTCTGGGAATATAGAAATTAGCAAGGTAGATATCATCTTTGGCTCTATAGAACTTGATATTTATCATGGGACATGGATTAACCAAGTAATTAGACAAATAATTATGCACAACTATAGTAAAATGCTATCAAGGGAAAATGCAGCATGCTTGGAGAGTATAGAACAGAAGAAATCTAACCAAAATCACAGCTTTTTACTTCCTGGAGAAAGATTTATCCCCATTGGAAATGTGAAGTTTGAAGAGTTTTTCCTCGATATGCTTTCCAAAACTTTGCTGTTCTCCCTAGTTGGGGAATTAGCTGCTTGCAGTCTTTTGAATGACCCTGCATTGCTTGTCTTTGTATTCCCAGGACTTAATAAAAGTGCATTTATACTGCGTTGTTTCAATTCTACCTAATGCAACTTTCCCACTGGGTACTCTACCACAGAAAGCTTATCTCCGTCCTCTCACCCAAGGAAAAGAAGTTCAACTCAACTATCCCTTTGTCTACACAATTGGAGACATTCTATTATCCCTAGTCTTCTTATCAGGGCATTAAAAGTGCTAAAACCTTTTCAAAATTTGCCAAACTAAATATCCTATGGCTGTTTTAGGGCACTCTGCCCTCTCTAGGGATGGTAAACCAAAATAAGGATGAGGGATGATATTAGGATAAAAGAGAAGGAGAGAGATAGGCTCTAGGTTACCGACAATTTTGATCTAGGTTATTCCTGTTTAATATTGCATTTCCTTCCCACCAAAATCATTGCTGGTAAATTTCTTGAGCAAAGTAAAATGAGTCACAGAACACTAGAGTTGGAAGAAACCTTAAAGTTTATCAATTAGGACTCGGGCATATGATAAACAAACAAAAAACAAACAATTAAAATTGGCTTAAGCCCAATAAAATAATGTATTGACTGACTCAAGTGATCAAAAAGAAAAAGTAAAAGGTTTGAGGTACTGCCTAGTTTTATGTAGTCTGATCAAAAGTTCATAATCTGGCTTCTTTCCATCTCTTATCTATACTGTGAAACTATGGAAGATATATAGAGTGACTGCTCAACATTCACTCATGCTTTCTTCTAGAATGCCTTCCATATTTCAGAAACTGTAAAGGAAGGCATTTCTAACCCTCCTTGTGGGTATAGGTAGAGATGCGACTTAAGTTGTTCCAATATATAGTATTTGCATTTGATCTACATTTGGAACTGGATAAGGAGTGGATAAGGTTAGGCATCCATTTTTCTGGCTCGGATCACAGCTAGGGCAATGTAGCTAATCATTAGTCACCCCCTCAGTCAGTGACTTTCTCTAGTGGAGGTGGCAGCTTTCCTGAACCATATGCAGCCTGGTTCTGGGGTGAGCGGCTTCTCAATTTAGCAATTTTCCACAGCGTTAAAGGACGTTCTTACAACCAGAGCAGAGACATTGTGACTCTAAACACTCGAAACTTTTCTTGGAAGTCCAGCCTATAGCCTGCTTCTCTAGCCTTCCACTGATTTTCTAAACAACCTTACACTTGGTAGATATAAATAAAGACAAATTAAATCTCTAGAAATAAAAAAAAATACAATGTCTGAGATGAAAAACACACAGAATGGGATTAATGAGATATTGAACATTGTGCCTGACTTCTTCCAGTTAGCATAATGTTTCTGAAGTTTATCCACATGTGGCATGTATTAATACTTCATTGCTTTTTATGATCAAATAATATTCCATTGCATGGATATACCGCATTTTGTTTATCCATTCTTCCACTGATGGACATCTGAGTTATTTCTACCTTTTGGCTATTGAGAATAGTGCTTTTATGAATGCTTGTGCACAAATATCTGCTTGAATACCTGTTTTCAGTTCTTTGGGATATATACCTTGGAGTGGGGTTGCTGGGTTATATGGTAATTCTATGCTAAAATTGTTTAGGAAGCACTGAACTGTTTGTCACAGCAACTGATCCATTTTACATTCCCACTGGCAGTGTATACAGGGTTCCACTTTCTCCTCTTCCTTGCCAACTCTTGCTATTTTCTGCTTTTTTGATTACAGCCACCCTAAAGGGTATAAAGTATATCTCACTGTGGTCCCTTCAAGGGCAGTTTCTATTTGTCTGATTTTTTTCATATATATGGGTCACATGTTCCTTTTTTTTGTTTTTGTTTTGCACATCTTGTAATTTTTGGTTGAAAACTCTACAATTTAGATAATATATTGTAACAACTCTGCATACTAACCACTATTCCTTGGTTTGTTCTTTTATTTGATTATTTGCTTAACAACTTGGCTGAACTAATTTTGCCAAGTTTATCTCCCCTGCAGTTTGCTGCCTCTGATATCCATGTTCAGATTTTTTTTTTTCCCTTGATATTATCTTTTAGCTTGGCTATTCGGAGCTCACCTCTGGTCAGCATAAGCTACTCCTCGGTCAAAGACTATACTTAAGGTCTGTTAACCAGTCACATTTTTGCCCTTTACCAAAAGATTTGCACGTGGCTTGAAGGTAGCTATCAAAGTTCAGGGCATTTATGTATTTTGCTGCAATTCAGCTAGGAATTTGGAAACTAGGAGAACTAGGAAATTGGAGATTCCTTCTCTGATTGCTCTCAAGAGGGTGCAGCCTTGGATATGCACAAAATCTTCAAGGCTTTCAGGGAAGAATGTGATTTTTAGTTTGAAGCCTTGATTCCTAGGAGTCTCCCATGGGTCAGAACAGCTTATTGTTCAACGTTCAGTCAGTGGGATTCTTTTTGTCAGAGTTTATACCAGTGAGATTTCTACCCTGTGTTAATGGGTCTGTGTATGGCTCGTGGAATGCTTTGAAGTCTGCCTCACATCCTGTTCTGACTGCCTCTGTGTGAGAGCAGCCTAGTTCATGCACACAGGCTTTTGGACCCCAAGATTGACTGTGATCCCAGGAGCACTCTTCTTGCCTGCCTCTTCCTGGTTCTCTCTATTAAACTTCACACTGCTCTGCCATTTTGCCTATATCATAGAGCTATGAGCCTCCTCTTACTTGCTTTGTACCAAGATCTCCATTGTTTTGGACAAATCCCTTAAGCATGGGGTTCCACAAGCCCTGTTCCAAATAAAGTAATACCAGCAGGAACTTCCTGTAGGGTATAGAGTATGTGCAAGGTCCTTGGTCTAAGTTTGGGCTGTTCCTCACTTGCAGATGGGCAGAGGGGCCCATTCTCAGGAAGGCAATCACCACGTGCAGGAGGAGAGCGTGAGGACGGTGAACTGCTCAAATTCTCGAAGGTCCCATTTCCAGTGAATGTTGATTTTATTTATATTCCAATCAAATATTCAGGGAAAATTTCCTCATTACCTTGTGGAAAGTCGTAATGATAAAGACCACTGTTTGATTCTCAAGAGATTCAGAGAGCCAGCATACTGATTTAGTGCTAATCTCATTAGAACAGGGACTGAGGAAGAGAGGATTAACAGCAGGATGCACTGCACCATTAAATATCAAATTATTATCCAATTAGGTGTGATGAACAATGTTTTATTTCCAGATATCAGATACCAAATCTCAAGTAGCTGCAGCATTTTCTAGATCTAAAGTGTATGAGTAACCTTGACTCTACCCTTGTTCATAATTGTAATTCTGCACTAAGCTTGAAAAATCCATCCTGGACTTAAAACTGTCTCTTGGTAACCTGGTGGGTTTTCCAGGCACACCCATGAAGACACACGTTTTGGTAAACAGCTCATGGATGTCACTATAAAGTAGTTCTGCCAGCCTCACTCAGTTAGGTTGGGCAGCAAAATATAGGGCAGACAAGGTTGTTTGCCAGTGATCTCTGCAGGGATCATTTGATTAAACAGCACATACTCTCCTTCAAAAATGCTCGTCATTCATTCACTCATTCATTCTACAAAGTCATTCATTCTACAGATGAAATGAACTATGGGCAGAGTTAGTAAGTGTGAATGGGGAATGGAGAGTGCTGAGAGAGATGTGTTCCAGGTAGTGGGGGCAGTAATTCAGAGGCTTAGGATGGATGGGAACATAATTAATTCAATAAACTATAGGTAAGGTTTGTTTTAGAAAAAAATGGCAGAAAATATGCAATCTATAAAAAATGAGATAAAATTGTTAAAATATAAGCTATGAGCAGACACAGCTTATATTAAAGGAGTATTTAGTGTTATCTGCATGTATTGTACAGAACAGAGCGTGAGGACGGTTATCCAGCAAAATGGGAGAGACCTTTTCTTGCCTAATTCAACCCAACCCCCACACAAAACAAAACAAAGAAAAATAAATAAAACAATGCATCATTTTCATTAAAAGTCAGAGGGGCTCAGATCAGAAAGTTCTCAGAAGTCAGATAGTTTGCTGCTGTAGGGAGAGGGACTGGCACAGAGCTGAGAGTCACGGTGCTCAAAAGACAGGTGGGCCCATTGCCAGGCAAAAAGCATATCTTTCTTTAGCCAAAGATATGTGTTTTTCTAAAACCAAACATATGAACAAACAAAAATATACTGTGCACTACAGTGAACTTTATGAGGGCTGGTGAGTGGAATTAAAGGTGGCAGATAAGTGAAAATAATGGTAAAATAAAGTAAAAGTGAGCCCTGGCATGGACAATGGTGATGACACACCATGAACTTAGGAGAACAATGAATTCAACTCTGTGTACTCGGGTCCAAACGTATACGAGCGACAACAGTGATTATAAAAAGAAAATCATCAGCCAGAAGTGACAGAGACAAAGGTTTCCCTGTGGCTATACCTGGCTGAATAATGCATCTTGTTACTAACACGGTGGAATTAAAAGCTAATGCCAGAGCAACATCCCATGGCATTAATAATTTGTCTACTATGTTTTTATTTAAAATTAGCTCATCCATTAAATACAGAACATTGTAATCCCTGTAGTTTTAGTCATTCCCAGTTAATCCTTTCATTCTCTAAAGTGTTGAATTAAAACTCTGCAGGTAATTATGTGGGTCTTAAAAATCTGAATTTTCATTTCGACTAAGTCACTCTGACTGAATTAAAATATTGGTGACAGGGGGCTTCCCTGGTGGCGCAGTGGTTGAGAGTCTGCCTGCCGATACAGGGGTCACGGGTTCGCGTCCTGGTCCGGGAAGATCCCACATGCCGCGGAACGGCTGGGCCCGTGAGTCATGGCCGCTGCGCCTGTGCGTCTGGAGCCTGTGCTCTGCAACGGGAGAGGCCACAACAGTGAGAGGCCCGCGTACCGCAAAAAAAAAAAAAAAAAAAAAAATATATATATATATATATATATTGGTAACAGTTATTACTTGAGACCTTGGCCAAGTTATTTAAGATCTTTTTTTTTTTTTTTTTCCCTGTGGTACGCGGGCCTCTCACTGTTGTGGCCTCTCCCGTTGCGGAGCACAGGCTCCGGACGCGCAGGCTCAGCGGCCATGGCTCACGGGCCCAGCCTCTCCGCGGCATGTGGGATCTTCCCGGACCGCGGCACGAACCCGTGTCCCCCGCATCGGCAGGCGGACTCCCAACCACTGCGCCACCAGGGAAGCCCTATTTAAGATCTTTGTTTGTTTTTTTTTAACATCTTTATTGGGGTATAATTGCTTTACAATGGTGTGTTCGTTTCTGCTTTATAACAAAGTGAATCAGCTATACATATACATATTTCCCCATATCTCCTCCCTTGTTTCCCTTATTTGCAAAATGGGAATAATGAATAGGGCATAGTCACTACATTATCAAGTTGTTATGTAGAATAAATAAGAAATCATATGGAAGCCATTTAAAGTAATGCCCAGCACACTGAAAACATTTAAACTCAGATAATAATATTATTATTTACTATTATTTTACTTATTGTTATTATCTTCTTGAAATGGCATCAAGACTAGAACAGACTGATGAAATAATGAGAACTTGATGACTGCTGCCTTGAGGAGGTTTACCCCTATCTGAATTCATTACAGGTTGTCTTTAAAGCTTCTCATCCTGAAGCCGATTACATGAAATATCCATCTCCAAATATTCTCGAGAAAATAAGAGAGTACTGAGTCAATAAGTTTGGAAGATGCTTAACACTGCCTAAAATAGCATTTCCCAAATGTTTTTGACCACCAGCCATTTTGTTTGCATGTGTGTATGTTGGGGGGTGTACCTGTTAACATCCAGCTAGATGACTATACTAAGGGGACCTCATTTCTAGAAAGATCTAGCTTAGTAGGTGAGAACACCAGCTCTGTTGAGTTCAAATCCTGCCTCTGTCAGTTACTAGTTTTGTGAACTTCCTGCTCCTCGGTTTCCTCATCTGTACTATGGAAATAATAACAGTGTCATTTCCATAGAGTTGTTTTTATAAGTATTAAAAGAAGTAATCTAGCTGAAAGGTGTAAAGCAAAACGTATCAAGCAGATTATGCTTAACACACATTTACTATTATTACTGCAATCTATGGAAGTCTATATAAAATTTTAGGTCCATAAGATGAAAAGGGAGTCACTTCTGTACTTCAGGATGTGCCTCTGCCACTTAATAAGAACGTTATCACACAGAAGTTTCCATTTCAGGCAGTGTGGCGTTTGAACCGCCCTTTATCATTGTTCAAAATCTCAGTGTCAAATTCTGCACATCATTTCTCCACATTTGTCCATTTTCCAGAACTGGATTTGCCAAACTTTCAATCTCTCTTCTTTTTCTGTATTTTCCTTCTCTCTAACGTGTAGGACTTTGAAAATAAAAGACTCCCTTCTCTTCATCTGTGCCAGGGTCAAGTTCATGGTAGGTGATACCAGATGGCAGCAGAAAGAGATGAGTTTCTAGGGACTAGGGTTGTCATTTTTAAAAAAACCGACTGGTTGTTGTACTTGGCCATTGCTCTTACTAAAAATATTGCACTCACTCAATGTGCTGGCTGCAGTGGGGCTGAACTTTGTCCCTTTGGGGTATGCATGACTGGGGTCAGTAGCTGTAACAGGATGAAAACAAAGAAAATTCTCTTTATCTCTTATCACCCTTCTTCATTCTCATTCTGGGTGCTGTCAAGAAATGAATCAAATAGGTGTCAAATGCTATTGTTTCAGGCCTTCCTCCAAACTCTTGCCCTCTGACATAATCTCAGCATATAGCTGTAGGAGCAGGAACAATTCCCTGTGTCTCCAGGGATTTCAGGAGCTTACCTGAACTGGGAGAATGTGGACAGAAAGCTAAGTTTTCAGATCTATTTCTCACCATATAATAAACAGTGCTTTTTCCTACCAACTATCATATACCTCTTTCTCAGTTTGTAAAACGCTGATTTAAAAGCCATGTTCCCAGCCCTATGAGATAAAAAGTTATTGCTAAAAACAAATCATAGTTTTCACAGTGTCTCATTTCCTTTTGTCAGATATTTACTTTTCCAGTTGCTTTCGCAATGAGGGGTGGGCAAGTAACAGGAGGCAACAGCTGATGAGAGAATTTATAAGAATATTTTTATGAAATACAACAGTGACACCCACAAAGATGCCCTTCCTTTTCTTTTTGCTCCCTTTCATCTCTTCTCTTGACCTTGGAAGTTGTAATATCATCTTGTAATCATGAGGAGAGACTTTACCAACGAGGTTGCAATGCTAAAGCAGAAAGATGGGAAGACTCTGGACTCCTAATGAGATTGTCAGGTTGTTGAACCAGCCTTGAATCTGCTGACCTCCAGTTTTCATATGTTATAATACTTGTCAATATTATTTAAGTCACCATAGTTGGATTGTACCCTTGCCTTCTCAATGAAGTATTGCACAAGAGTCTTAGAATTTAAAAAGGTTGACAACTTCTCTATCAGCTTCGGGTCTGCAGGTTGTAGGAAGGAGGCTGAATGATGTATGGGAGTGAGTACTAGCTTTGTATCCGAACACACGTGATTTCAAACTCCAGATCTTTGGCTTGTAAGCCGTGTGTCTTTGGGTCATTTACCTAAGAGATCTGTGATTCAGTTTTGTCACCTTTACAGTGGGGGTAACAGTAGCTAAGAGTATTATGGGGAGGATTAAATGGCATTGCATAGAAAATTTCTGGTACATAATAGAAACTCAACAAACTTCTCTTCCACCTTTCTTACCAGCTTGCACCTAAATTTAAATTCAAGACAGGATTTGGGTTGTGTCATGGAATAGGTTTCTGGTGAAATGTTTTAAATAAAGCAGGATATGGAATCTTTTATCTCTAAAAAGCCTTGGAAATAGGAAAGTTCTAGTACAATGTATTTTGAGTTGGAGAGTTAGACTGGGTACAAGCTTTCAGAGACTTTCATCTCTTTGGGTATCTGTAGCTCGTGCTCACTGATGCCACCGATAGTTCCCTCTGGATTGATGGTACTGCTCTTTGTCATTGGTCTACCAGAGGATTTCCCTTCAACATCACATGGAAATTTTAACAGGTGATGAGTTGTCTACCTGCTGAGGAGAACATACCCTGCTCTGCCAGAACTCAGGAGCCTGCCTTGTTAGCCTCTTCCTCTCTCAAGCTGGGTCAGAGATTCTCACCTACCGTCTGGGAGGTAAGTTCTCACCTGCTCTTAGACTGCATTCACTAGACGCACATCCTGAGTTGGGGATTCATGTATAAGTGACTTATTAGGGAAATGTTCCAGGAAGAAACTGGTAAGGGATGGGGAAGAAGGACCCCAGGAAGAGTATAATTTCTGGCAAAGTACCAGTCTCAGCCTAATCCTGCATAGTTCTCTGCAATATACATTACACATCAAAGTTTCTCCAGCCTCAAGGCAAGGGAGCTGAGCTTTTCTCTTCCCACAGGAGTCAGTCATTGGCTGTGGGTTATGGGGTGGGTGGGGAAGAAACTTCCATCTTCCTGTGCACATAACCCAAATGGCTCTAGTAGTTCAGAAACAGCACTTGGAAGATTGTAGATGTAAGGCAGTAGGAGCAAACATATAGAAATTGGTGGATGTGTGCACAGAACTGGTAAGTAAACCAGAGGGAATCTGGGCAAGAAATGACAATGGTTCTCTAAACAAAAGGTTTCTTTTCCTTTCGCAATTTTTTTTTCCTCTTTTTTAAATCATGATGGCCTGTAACAGTTGAAAATTGAAATAAATATATATTTTTTAACATAAAAAAAGAAATGACAATGTTCCCTACACCTATTTCCCTGCCTCTCAGCGACAACATACCTACTTCACTATGGAATAAACAAGACTTTCAACTCTAATTAAAAGCCTGAGTTGTTGAAGGCTGCCTAACCCAATCATTTATAGGCCGTGTTATATTGAATAAGAATTTAATGTCTCTGAATCTCTGTATTTCTAGAGATAGAATTTAATAATAGAGTTGGAATGTGAACCTAGGTTTTTTGTGTGCTTTGTTTTTAATTCTTTCCAGTACATTATATCATAAAATAACTAGATCATGAAATTAAAAGGGACCTTGAGTGGGCATGTTCTCTCTGGGCAGGACAGATATCTACCTTTCTCAGAGAGATAGGCATCTATCTTGTTTTTAACATTCTTCCAATTCAGTGGTTTTCCTGACTTTAGACATTCCTAGTAAAATAATTGTATCAATAATAATAAAATACCTGCAACAACAAAAAATTACCTTCCCCAAGGATTATGCCCACTGAATCATCACCTCTATGCAGAAATCTCTGCTATTCCCACTAGATAAATCCCCAGTATTATGTGTTCTCATAACACAAAATATATTTTTCTGTAATTTGTCAGAGTTGCAACTCTAAATTTATGTTTGTTTCTTTGGCTCTCTGATTAATATTTGTTTCCTGCACTAGACTGTGAATTCCATGACTTCAGCAACTGCGTCTTTGTGTTCTTGTTCACTCTTCTGTCCCTAGACCCTGCACAGTGTCTGACATACATTAGATGCTCTGTAATAATTAACCATTGTAGTATAGTGAACATAGCATGGGCTTAGGGCCAAAGGAAATGGACTTTTCTATAGCCCATTATCCACTCCCATGACCAATGTATGAGAGTTCCAGTTGTTCTACATCCTCATCAACATTTGGTTTTGTCAGTATTTAAATTTTATCTTTTCAAGTGGGTGTGAAGTGTTATCCCCTACATTTAATTGGCATTTCTCAAATAACTAATAATGTTTAATAATTTTCCATGTTCTTATTGTCCACTTATGTATCTTCTGCCAGAAATACCTTGTTTATCTTTGCTTTCACCATATTCTTCCCCCTTACATTCACTCCTTGGGGGCAAATAAAGCATCTTCTTAAGATATTTCCTGCCAGTGCTTCTCCTAAGATATCTCTACTGACTATTCTTATGCTGTTCTAGAACATGTGTAACCCAGCATTCAGCTATTCCCCTGGCCATGCTTAACTGGTTGTACTTTTGCCTTAGGAACACCTGGATGTTGGATGAGAAATCACTCCTATTACTAGGAAAATCAAGTCATAATAAACATCTTATTTTTTAATAGTCTATTTAAGATATGTATGAAGGCCTCACATTACACAGTGCTCTTTATCATACTAAGAAGACTATGCATTAATTTTCTACTGCTGCCATGACAAATTACTACAAACTTAACGACTTAACACAAATTTATTACCTTACAGCTCTGGAGGTCAGAAATCTGTTATGGGGTCTCATTGCGCTTAAATCAAAGTGCTGTCGGCAAGCTGCATTCCCTTCCGGATGCTCCGGGGAGAATCCAGTTCCTGGCTTGTTCAGGTTGTTGGCAGAATTCCGTTTCCTGTAGCTGTGGGACAGTTTGCTATTGGCTGTAATTTGAGCGCATTTCCCAGCTTCGGGGGGCTACCTGTATTTCCTTGACTCATGGCTTCCTTTCTCCATCTTCAAAGCCAGTAACGAGGCTGAGTCTTTCTCATGTTGCATTTCTCTCTGATCTTTGTTTCTCATGGAGTAGGACTCTGTGATTTAATTGGGCCCACCCAGATAACCCAGTTTAATATCCCTATTTTCAAGTCACCTAATAACAACCTTAATTCCGTTTTGCCCGATAACATAACATATTCACATGTTCTGGGGGTTAAGTTGTGGACAAGTTTGGGAGGCCATTATTTTGCTCAGCACAGACTATATCAAATATTTCGATGGTTGAAAGTTACTTTTGACCTTGTCACCACTTGGGATTTGCTTTTCTCATACTCCTTCCTCTGTTTTTTTATTTTTTGTTGTTATCATGGATATCCAGATTTCTCACTTCCTTTATATAAAATATTACATTATTATAACATGTGCTTTCAAAATGATAAACCTCATTCTATTCTGCTACCCATGTAAACAAAAGATGTAGAGTTAATAAGACTCATACATCTTGGAAGGCAGTGGAAGAATCATCTTAATTAGCTGAATTTATCTGTCAGTTCTCTCATCCCCAAAGTCTTATCAATATATAAATATATATTATATATATATTATATATATATTCCCAAATATTATATATATATTCCCAAATAAATATGGTATTCTCTCTAGGTGTAACTATTATATTAACTGACAAGGGAATAAAAACTGAATCACCTCAGCACTTATATCCCTCTCTCCTTGTCAGACTCACTATTATTAATATATATGCTTCTTGAAGTCAAGGGCTCTCGCCTGGGAGCATTAGACTTGAGCACTAAGCTCCACTTGAGACTGAGGTCCACAATTACTCAGTGCCTTTGATCATTATGAAATTTATTTAATCACAACAGTCACGATGAAACTAATAGTCTTCTAGCATATTACGGTTTGCAAAATACTTTATAAAATATGATCTCATTTTAAGTCATGTGTCAATCCTGTGAGCTAGGCAGGAAGCACCTTTTTAATTTCCTATTTTTCATTTGAAAAACTTGAAGTTGAATGGAGTTAATCTTGCTTAAGTTCACATAACTATTAAGTGATAGTGTGTGGATTTGAACTCATCTCCTTTTCTTTTCACTATGCCTACTATGGTTAATTCGGCAAGTTGCTATGATTATCAGTTTCTGTGATTTGACTCATGAATTTGATAGTCTAGTTTTTGTTCAAGTAGAAAAAGATCTGGAATATATATATATCTGATATACTGACCGTCATAATTTGTTTTCTAAAACACAATTATCTCACTTGGTATGTACAGTTGACCCTTGAAAGGCATGGATTTGAATTGTGCGGGTCCACTTATATGAAAATTATTTTCAACAAACGTGCACCAAAGTACTACATGATCTGCAGTTGGCTAAATCTGTGGATGTGGAACGGCAGATACAAAGGGCTAACTTTAAAATTATATGTGAATTTTCAACTGCGCAGGGATTGATGTCCCTAACTCCCACATTGTTCAAGGTTCAGCTGTATATTATGAATTCAATTTTATGCAGATTCTATTTCCCACTACCTTTCTGATATAATTTTTAGACTTTTCTCTACTTTTTGGCTCTCAGCAGTCTCTAAAAATTGTCTTCTTTAACTTTTCATGATCCCATATGGATCTCCATGTCATCTATGTGTTGCTCTTTCCTCCTAGGGAGAAAAGCAATCTGCTAAATAAATTCTCACTAGAAACAAAGAATCAGATAGCTAGTAGAAGAGATTTAATTCAAGTGGCTAGCCATGTTTCAACTCCAAAGACACAGCCTATCTCACCATAGTACAACATGATGCTTTCAATAATTTCCCAAATGACATGGTTTTCAGTATTCTTAGTAACTTATTATCATTGTCCCACAAAATATGTACATGATATATATAAGGAAAACTACAAAATTCTGATGAATGAAATAAAAGAAGAACTAAACAAGTAGATAAGACATTCATAAGAAGACAATAGAAGACATTCATAAGAAGACAATATTGTCAAGTTGTCAGTTCTTCCCAACTTGATCTATAGATTCAACACAATCCCAATGAAAACCCAGCTAGTTATTTTGTGGATATTGCCAAACTCATTCTAAAGTTTATATGAAAAAGCAAAAGACCCAAAATAGCCAACACAATATTCAAAGGAAAAACAAAATCGGGGGACTGACAATACCCAGCTTCAAGAATTATAAAGCTTCAATACTCAAGACAGTGTGTTACTGATGGAAGAATAGAGAACAGAATAGAGAGCCCAGAGATAGACCCACATAAATACAGTCAACTGTTCTTTGACAAAGAAGCAAGGGCAATACAATGGGTTAAAAAACATCCATTTCAACAAATGGTGCTGGGACAACTGGACATCCACATACAAAAAAAAAAAATCTAGACACAAAACTTGCATCCTCTTCAAAAATGAACTCAAAATGAAGTACAGACCTGAATGGAAGTTGCAAAACTGCACAACTCACAAGCGATAACATATGAGAAAACCTAGATGACCTTGAGTAAGGCAATCACTTTTTATTATATAACACCAGAGGCATGATCCATGAAAGAAATATTGATAAGCTGGACTTTCAATTTAAAACTTCTGCTCTATGAAGGACAATATTAAGAGAATGAGAAGAAAAACCAGACTAAGAGAAATATTTGCAAAAGACACTTCTGATAACGGACTGTTGTCCAATATGTACTTGTAACTCTTAAAACTCAACAATAAAAAAAAAAAAACAACTACCCAATCAAAGATGGGCCAAAGATCTTAACAGACATCTCACCAAAGAAGACATTCAGGTGGCAAATATACACAAAAAAAGATGTCCCACATCTTATGTTGTTAGGGAAATGGAAATTAATACAACAATAAAATACCCACTACACACCTATTCGAATGGCCAAAATCCAAAACACTGAAACACCAAATGCTGATGAGGATGTGAAGCAACAGGAACTATCTTCTATTACTGTTGGGAATGGAAAAGGGTAGAGCTACTTTGGAAGACATGTTGTCAGTTTCTTACAAAACTAAGCATACTCTTACATGATGTAGGAATAGTGCTCCTTGGTACTTACTCAAAGGAGTTGAAAACGTACGTCCACACAAAAACTTGTACACAAATGTTTATGACAGCTTTGTTTATAATTTCCAAAAGTTGGAAATAACCAATATGTCTTTCTTTAGATGAACAGATAAATAAATGGTGGTGCACCCAGACAATGGTATATTATTCAGCACTGAAGAAACATGAACTATCAAATCATGAAAAGATATGGAGGAAACTTAAGTGCATATTACAATGTGAAAGAAGGCAATCTGAAAGGCTCCATACTATACAATTCCAACGATATGACATTCTGGAAAAGGCAAACGATAAAGACAGTAAAATGATTAGAGGTTGCCAGGAGTTAAGGTTGGTGGGAGAAGATTTTTAGGGTAGTAAAAATACTTTGTATGATACTATAATCTTGGATACATGTTGTCACACATTTGTTCAAACCCATAGAATATATAACACCAACAGTGAACCCTAGGAAAACTATGAGCTTTGAGCGATAATGATGTGTCAATGTAGGTTCATCAATTGTAACAAATATACCACTCTTGGGGGACGTTGATAATGAGGGAGGCTATACATGTGCGAGAGCAAAGAGTAGGTGGGACATCTCTGTATCTCCTTCTCAATTTTGCTGCGAACCTTAAACTGCTCTAAAAATTTATCTCAATTAAAAGAAGTATTATCCTGCACTAGTTCCCTATTCCAGAAATAGATTAACCAGGGCCAAATATGCTCTGAGATTGTTACCTTACTGTGAACTAGGTATGGGTCTTCTGTGGCTCCTGCTTAAGAATGTATTAGCCTTATAATCAGTGGTGACACATTTTGACTTAAATAGTAAACTAATAATCAAATTCCTTGGATCTTTTTTCCATTCCAACTCTAGTTAATTGAAGATTTCTCCTCTCTTTGTGCAATTGGTTATTTGAACTAAAACGAAGGACGTGACATATGACTCAGGTAACTTTCATTTTTTTGGAGTCAACCTATTATTCCGATCTCTGAGGAACTCAGAAAATTGTTATTCTGTTTTGTTATAAAGCCATTATTTCTGTTTTTTCTTCCTCATCCATTTTATGTCAACAGCAAATATAAGCCTCAACCAGATATCTATTTTTTATTCAAATAATAGAAAATGATGTGTAAGAGATTGATGACAGTTTAACATGTTACCTCACTTAGTCCTGTCCAGAGCCATTTTCTTTTAAATAATTTCATAAAAACAACACTTTAAAGATGAAGGAATGGATCTTTTATTAGAGTACTACCATCAACACAGTATAATAAGTCTATTTAGAACCCCAATTTTTTTTTCTAAAAAGGATTTAAAGTAACTTGCATAATACAGAGCATGATGGACTAGGTTAAAATTAGGAGTAAAATAATAAAGAGAAAAAGGCAGGAGACCTAAGAATAGCAAGGATGAGACTTAATGTGCATATTATAAATATTTATGCTGAAAATATTATTTAGTAAGAGTTGGCAACCAAAAGGAAAATTTTAAAACCCTGCCTGTTACATAGTTCACAGTACTTATAAGCTATAAATGGATCAGTTCTATTCTTATTGCTGGGAGCAGACGGGACTTTCTCCCCAGGATCCTCAAGAAGAGTACAATATGTGATGTAAAGACTGATGCGTTCAACACCACCTCTCAGTAGACTCAGTGATGAATACTGTGAGCAGTTTCTTACAGTAACCCTCAATCCAGTTTAATGGTCTCCCACCAAGACACAATTTAGTAAAAGGGTGAGGCAGTGAAAACAATGCCCTAAGGAACTGACTGGACACAGTCAAGTTCAGGCTTAAATTGACTGAGCCTAATCTGGGGGCATATTTCAGCCTGTTTAGTAGAATCCTGGGGGTGGCATATCCATCAGGCCATTCTTGGCTGTATCCCTCAGCAGAGCTTTTGATAAATATTAGGCAGCAATGCGTTCCACATTACATTAGCTGGCGAACATTTGGAAGACAGTTTTACTCCATGTAGCCAGGTAAAAACAGACCCACATGCCTGGTAGGTAACTAAGCTTGGGGATGGGCTGACATGAGCCTTACTAGTCAATTTCTAGGAAGCCAAAATGGTTGAGCAAAGTGGAATTGAATACCTTTGCTTAAAAACCTTATTTCCAGGAAAGTCTGTCCTGTGTCAGTAACAGGACAGTCACAGGCTGTCCCCTGTTCAGAGGGGCATGGGCATTCATAGCACAGATGACATCATTAGGATGTCTTGGTAGTAATGGAGCAAATGGCACACCTCCAACTTGCAAAGATCCTTGTTCTATGCTGGACCATTTTATTAGCACAAGCCCTTTGATAGCATCAATTTCTTGGCATCCTGGGACTTTGATCTTTTTAGTTTTCTGGTGCCAAACAGTCTGCAGCTTTAATTTTCTCGCTTATATAGCTCAAAGTTTCTTATCTTTTGAGGCTGAGGAAACTGCTATCTCTGGCTCTCCCTGAGTGACCTTATCTTATCTCACAAGGTTTTAGACACACACACACAGTGACAGCCCCTTGTCTGAGCAGAGGTGGGAGTCAAGGGGAGGGAGGGTCAGGCAGGGATGTGGTGTTCCTTCCCTTGCTCTGCATGGACACGTCCCTGGGGACCTTGCACGCTTGGGTAGTGTAGTCAGCACACTCAATCATACAATCTCAGGAAATGCCTCATAGCTGATTTCATCTAAAGACGGACGAGAAGGTGTTTTTAAGAGGCTGACCAGTGACTGAAATCTCAAACCACTCCCCACAAATAGGCATCAACTCTGCCTAACAGGTAAAGAAAGATGACGTTGATAAGTCTGGCAGGGTTGCCTCTTACTAGTTGTGGGACTTCTCAGTTACTCTATTTTCTCAGTTCTAAGTGGAGACAATGATACTTTTTCTCAGGATTGTTTTGAGGATTTAAGTCATTAACATACAAGTAAAATGCCCTCATGGTATCGTGCCTGTCATTGTCTCTACTTATATCAAGGTATTTCATCAATTTTAACCGATCTCTTTTTCCCTTTCATCTTGAATTTTTAAAATCAAGGTGAAACAAAATCTACATTTACTTTTCATATGTTAGTATTTTCTTTCCAAAAACTGCTTTTAATTGGTAGTATATCTTACATTCAATAGCTTCATAGAAATGAGGACTATTATAGAGATGGATAGATAAATAGATAAAGATATCACTTTTCTTATTGTCTCAAACTACATTTATTTCTATAAAATTCATAATTAAATCATAAGTCCATAATTATATCAACAAAGGAAGCAGTGTGCTTTAGGGGAAAACAAGGACAAGCTTTGGAATTAGGCTAGATTTGAATATTGGTTCTTACCATTTGAGCAGTGAAAGTACTCCATTGCTTAATCTCCTTGAGTCTCAATATTCTCACCTGTAAAATGGAGAAAATAATACATATTTAATAAGAGTTAAAATAGCATATAGTTAGGACTTGGCACATAGTAGGTATTCAGTGCATAAGTGTATCTTTTCAGTTAGCAATGTGCTAAGTTTTGTGGGGATCACAAAGATGAATAGAAGGAAAGAAAATTATAATTTTTGATTTTCTATTTTGTATTAGGCTCTGTGGTTGATATTCTATGTGTGCACATCTCAATTCTCCTGAAAACCTGTGGGGAAGTTTTTAATATTCCCATTTAACAGATTAAGAAATTATTTCTCAGAGAAGTTAAACATCTTATCCAGAGTCATTTCTTGCCCTGAAGGAGCTTGTATTCTAATTGGAGACATGAGTAACATGTATCTGAAGAGCAAAGAAGATGTACAATATGAAAGAAGTATTATAAAGGCAGATATAGTACCTACAATTGAGTAAATACAGGTGATAAGCATCAAGAATTTAGAGGGAGAAATCTTCCTGGGTTAAAGTGTTTATCAACCAGGATAGGTTTCCTTATGCTGCAGTAACAAACAACTCACAAATTTCAGTGGTTAAAACAGCAAAGATTTAGTTTCAGCTCATGGCCCTCAAAGTCAGACACATCATAGCTGCTTATGAAACCAGGTTGAAGCAGACACCATTGCCTTTGATATTGTTGGTAACTGCCAAAGTGACAAAAGAACTCCAGAGAGTCATAAAATTAATTAAATTAATTAAATGCTTGGCCATTGAATGCTGTGGTCCAGAGTCACTTTCACTTTCAAGTCATTGGACAGAACTAGTCATGTGACCTTTGCAAACACAAGGGGGTCAGAAAGCCTAATTCCACTGTGTGCCTGAGGAGAAGGAGATCTGGAAATATTTGGTAAATGGCAGTAGTAAATAACACCATGTGATTCTTACAAGAGTCTAACATAATCTATTTTGTAGTGAGTTTTACAAATCAACATTTTAAAAAATACTATATTTTCTAAATACTGAGACAGGCTGGGACCTGGGACACTTTGCTGCAGTGCTGCAATGCTTGCACCTGGACACACCTCTCCTTGGGCAACAAAATACAAAGAAACTACGTGAGAGTAAAAGTAACTGCATGCATGAACAGTTGGGACAAATTCTGGACAAAAAGAAACCAAAAAACCCAACTGCCACTTTTGCAGAGGCCGGAGCAAAAGCAGGGTACTGCTCAGGCCCTTGCACACAACACCACCTAAGGGGTGGGTAAACCACCTAAGCCACCGCTCCCGCCCGACCCCTGGACACACCCTTACTCTCACCCCATCTAAGGAACAACTCGCCCCTCTCTCAGCGAGTGGGCCAGCAAGGGAAACTGTTGTTTGTTCTCCCTCCCCACTGCTACGGAACTGTTGGAGTTCTCGCTCCCAATAAAACCTTGCCTGAATTTCTTGTCTGACCTCTGATCAATTTCTATTATTAAGCAAGCCAAGAATCCTGGTCGGTAACAATACTAGTTTTGGTTAAAAACTGCACTACTGATAAGGATATGTCTGAATTTTCACATGTACGTGAGCCTATTACTGAAGTCCACTATCTACACACAGGAGATTACTTGTTTACAGTCATCACTGCTGATTTCTTTCAAACCTTTACTAAGCACCTGCCGGTAGAACCTGTACTTGTTGGTAGAAACTGTACCTATTCAAGCCTCTGCTTCTTATCTTCCCCTCTGAGCAGACATTACATCCCAGGTACTTGTTTATCCAAAAAGATTTTTTGAGTAGTTGCTGTTTACATAGCACATCTACAGGGCACCTTGGGAATGACAAATACACAATCATACTAGGACAACTTTTTAAGCATCTACCATCTATGTGGCTGCCTAGACCAGAAGCTAGAGAATCACCCTGTACTTCTCCCCCTTCCTTACTATATATGCCATTATATAGTTATCAAGCTCTGTCGACATCATATTTTTAAGACAATTGACTGCACATTGTAATCGCCTGGGATACTTAAAAAAATACTGATGTTTAGGTCCTATCTCATGTAATTGGTTTTGGAAAAGGCCTGATCATTGGGGTGGGGGGGCTGTTTGTAAGCTTCCAACTGATTCTCATGTGCAATCAAGTTTGAGATACAAGAAGTCTCGGTTCTTTCTACTAATTTTCATTCCCACTGCCCACCTTTGGTGGAAGCCCTTCTAATCTCTAATGTGGATTAATTCAGTGATCTTCTCTCTGGTCTCCTTGCCTCAACCTGGATTAGGGGCCCCAGTGCCATGTTCTCATTATGCCCAGGGCACGTATACGGTCTGCATTAATACTGCCTCTTTATCATCCCTTTGCTCTATTAGACTATGAGCATCTTGCAGGCAGCAGCTAAGATTTATTGTATGTCTAACTTGTAGTTCAGGACCTGGCACATAAAATGTGCTAAGTGTTTGCTGAATAATACAAATGCGTAAATGTTCAGTGAATCCTGGGCGGTAAACCAGTACAAAGATGAATAAGACAGAGGATCTCCATAAAAGCATTCATAGTTTGGTGGGGTAAATGGACATGAAAACACTTACAATGCCATATGAAAAAGGCCTATAACAGATGGAGAAGTTGTTTCTCAAGTATGGGAAATAAATAAGATAGCAGGAAACATTGCCAAAATAATCCTAATTGCTATACTGCTTTCCCATGATTTGCTCCCAATAATCCCAATAATAGTCAATAATATGCTATTTATTTATTTATTTATTTTGCGGTGCGCGGGCCGTTGCAGAGCACAGGCTCCGGACGCGCAGGCTCAGCGGCCATGGCTCACGGGCCCAGCTGCTCCGGGGCATGTGGGATCTTCCTGGACCGGGGCACAAACCTGTGTCCCCTGCATCGGCAGGAGGACTCTCAACCACTGTGCCACCAGGGAAGCCCCCTAATATGCTATTTAAAATAAGAAAGGTGGAGAGGAATTAAGAATAGACTGTAGGGGTGGTTTCATATTTCTAGTCTTTTAACACAGTCTTTCATGACTTGCTGTTTCCCAGAGTACTTTATTGACCATCTCTTTTGTATCTGTATGTCCAGAAGACCCTAGAACACCTACACATTTCCACAACCATCTGAAAAACCATATAGGTCAATGGCAAAATGCTTGTATACATTCTTCTCTGTATATATGATTGCATCTCAGCTCCAAATCACCCTTCCAGGCTCTGTTCTGTGATGCAGAGCTGAAACTGCAAACTCAGTGTTCCCTTTGCCAGCTGTCTTCCTTTTAGGTTCTGCCAGTAGGGGGCACTAGAGAGAGCTGGAAAGGCAGAAGTTTGGAGACAAGGAACTTGATTCTCCTTGCCCAGCTTGCCTTGCCTGTTACTATTACCTGGCAACAGTGACCTTAACTGTTGCAGCATTAGTTGGCTTGACTTCTTTTTCACACCCTGTACTAGTCCTCAGTGGTTCTTCCAACTGTTCAGCTTTCTGTCCCAGGGAAGGATCCCGATTGGCTGCTGGGGTCATGTGCCCATCCCTTTGGCCAATCACAAACTGATTTGCAGGGAGAATCGGTTCTATGATTGACAGGGCCTCTGGACATGCCCACCACTGTGGCCAGGAACCAGGTTTGCCTGTTATTGGGAGAAGGGTCATCGGAAAGGGTACTGGAGCACCAAAAATATAAGCTACCACAACTGACAATAAGCTTAAAAGGGGAAAATAATTTTCAACTTCTGAGGAGTCTTAGATATTGAGTAAGCTATTAGCCCTGTAGTAGAGCCTCCCACAGAGCTGCAGCCTCCTCTGGCTGACGCTCCATTTTACTGCCGTACCATATCGCTAGTGGATCCCAGACATACCTGAATTGACACAAGTGCCAGAGCCTAAGGTCCTGCTGAGGTCTGATACACAGAGGCATGTTTAACATGCTAAGGGAACAGAGTCATGAATAAATAATTGCTTGCTGGAGTCCAGAAAGGATTTAAAGATGTCATTTGAACTGGATCCTAAAAAATCAGTAGGTGTTTAGCAGGCAAGGAAGGGGAAACAGGAGTGTAGAGGATATTCTGGGTTATGAAAATAGCAAGTGCAGAGAGGAACGGAGGCATGAAAAGGCATAATGGGTTTTGGAGAATCATTTCATGTGACTGAGCATGTATGGGGGTGGGGGTGTGATACGTCTGGAAACACAGATTGTGGACAGATTGTGATGAGCCTGGGATGCCATCAGTTCTCTTGGAAAACATCTGCTTCCCATGTGCTGGCCAAAGCGACAACCATTTTCACACATACTATATGATGGGGCTCCCTGTTACATATGCCTGGAATCAGTTTGCTTCAAAGGGTACATTCCAATGAGATGATACCTGGAAGGTGAAGTCAGTAGGAATTCGAACGATGTTTTCAAATTTGTTACCTGAGCACATTTCAGATTTCAGTACAATATCTTCAAGCTGTTACAAAGGACAGAGAGTTTTTCATCCTCTGCATTTCTGCACCTGCATGTTTCCTCACCCACCGCTGGGTCACACTCCGTGTAGCCTCAGAAACGGAAGTAGAAAGTTGGGCTAGGAAATCAGGTAAGAGAACAAATCTACCTGAGGCTGACTCACCTCAAATATGTAAACAAAGTTTAGCTGCAATAGAGCTGTTGAGGTACAAATAGCTGTAGGCATTGGAGCAATATAACAAGGCTAAAAATGATGCTGGGACATATACATTATTTCCGACTAAAAAATAAAGGACAAGGCAGAGAAAAAACATCAGGGATTGAGAAATGTGTTTTGGGAAATTTTGGGAAATTCATCATGACCTCCACACTGCTCCGTATCTTTCTGAACCACTGACTGATTTCCACAGGCTGGATTTAAAACTGTTTATGACTATCTTCACCTAGCTTTTGAGGTTAATTAATTTTACCTTTGCCTGGTAGTGCCATGAGTATGGGAAGCAGAAACAGGGGGAGGCGATGATGTTTAAGAGCTATTTGAAAACTCAAAATTGCCAGAAATAAATGTTGCAGGGAAGGCAAGGGTGACTTGGAAATAGTTGTGACCTGAGGACTTGGTGGGCTTGGCTACTTGCAAATTGTAGGATCGGTAGCAGAGTGACCAACTCATTCTGGTTTGCTCTGGACTTTTCTGGTTTTAAAATGGAAAGTCCCACTTTCACTGTGCTCCCAGTCCCAGGAAAACAGAAGAGTTGGTCATCCTAGGGAAGACTGGTGATCTAGCTGACCATAATTCAATAAGCCAGGTGAGGCAGGCCAGTGGTTTGGGAAGAGTGAGGGCTGCCCCAGGAAACTGTGTAAATATGTGAGGGTCAGCCTAAATTGGAGGGCACAGAGGCTAGACTGCGGACAGTCACCTCCAATCAAACCCATAATTTGAAGATTGACCAAATCATTTACTCTTTATCCAGATATTGAGAAATATCAAGCCACTGTAGGTTAAAAAGTTTTAACCGTTTTATAAATTTGATAAATTTTTAGGAAGTGTGTATCTGGGAGCAAAACTCTATAATAAGGTTAATGAGAAGCAAAGCAACACAAATCTGTTTTCATCACTGTTAACATAGCTTAAATCACAACACAGGAGGAAACAGCTGCTCTGGAAGGCAGCCTAGGAGCAGATCAGCAGAAGCTGATGATCTGTTAATGAGCAGGTTTTAGTGGTGAGCCCTGGTGGAAAACCTACCAGACTCAATCCTGAAAGCCATCCACAGAACAGGAGGTGTGTGTGAATCATCTGATTGATGTGAAAAATACTCAAACCAGATTCTTCCCAGCACTCTAGAGGCTGTCATGCCCCACTGCCTCCTTATCTGTTTATGTTAAGGAGACAGGATACTTCAGTAAGTAAATGTGTGTAGTATTTAATTAAACTTGCTGCTGGGCTCCATGTGTGAGGCTGGTCCTCATTCAGGGATTATTGGACTGTTGCATCCTGCCCTCTCACTTATTTCCCTTCCTTCTGGTGCTTCTACCTCCAGCTCAATACCAGCAGGAGCTGTGGAGCATCAGGGTAAATGCTTTAATATTATCTTATTGCATGCTTATCTTATTCTTTAGATAAGGAAACCGAGGCTCACAGAACTTAAGCCATTTTTCTAAGGTCTTCTAGCTTGGAGAACTATGATTTAAACCAGGCTCTGGGTGACTCCATAGCCGATGCTTATGACCACTTATGTAATAGAACATACATGTATTTAGCAAAAACGAACTATGGTATGCAGCAGTGGTTCTCAAAATTTGTCCTCAGACCAGTACCATTAGCATAACCTGGGAACTTGTTAGAAATGCACATTTTCAGGCCCTACCACAGACTCACTGAATCAGAATTTTTGGGAATGGGCCTTAGGAAGCCCTCTGAGTGATTCAGATGGACACTAAAGTTTATGAACCACTAGTATGTAGGCTGCATGCTGGGCACTAAGGATTTAAAAAGAAAAAATTAGGTTCCCTGACATCCGGGAGTTCAGAGTCTAACAGAGGAGGCAAGTATAGAAAGACCATCATAATCGCACTTATTAGTGCACTATAAGTAGAGTGAGAAAGTATGCATAGAAAATTAGGAAAGTAAAGACGAGGACAGCTAACCTGGATGGAACAGGAAAAGTTTTTGGGAAAAGTGGTTCTTGGACAGACTCTGAAGGCATGAGAAGGCTCTGGTCACAGTGACAAGACGGAGAGAGTATTCTAGGCAAGGGGACAGCATAAATAAAAGAAATAGATGACAGGCACCTGTGAAAAGCAGATACTCTGGGGATGCTGGCGTGCGCGGGATGGAGGAGGCAGCGATGAGTCCACACAGTGGGCGGTGAGTGGGCGGCCCTCTGCCATTCTGCAGCCCCACCCATCCCCTGCCTGTTGAAGCTCAGGAGACTGGCTCCTTGAAGCCTTGGCTTGGAGACTTTATCCATGACAGTTATGACTGCCCTATGGTCCCAGATGAGGGGCACCATATATCACCAAGGCTTGTTCTTCATGAGCTACTGAGCACCCAGTAATTCATGCATGTTATTTATACCCCACACTCTTTTCTCCTCCCTTCTTATGAAGTCCCCCATGCCACAGCCATCAGCTAGTAGACGTCAAGCTGTCCCGTGGACAGTGTTGTTTGACATAGACTCAGCAGTTAGCGATGTCGCTTACAGTTTATACCATGAAATCTTACTCAATTCCTTGTTTCCTCACATCTCTATCACTGAATAATATGCTCACATCATAGGACTTCAGTCTGTATTTCCAGATCAGTATTTCGACATGGACATGGGCTATATTTGAGCACTTAAAATAAAACAATGGTGCTACATTCATGCCGGATAGCAGAAAGAATGTGAGATTGGGAATGAAAGAGGCCAGGGTTCTAGCCCCAACTCTGTACTTTCCAGCTGTGTCCATTAAATCACATTTGAAGGTCCATTTATTTAAGCTTGTGAAGCCTTAATTTTTATTATCTGTAATGTTGGGTTGTTGTAGAATTAAATGGTATAATATTGGCGCCTGGAACTCAGTAGATGGTATTCCTTTCCTTATCTTTATGTATATCCAACTTGCAGTATTGAAGAGATTGCCTCTTCAAAATGCCCAATATCAAGACTGGGCAGAGATTTCCTTTCTCTTTTTCTAGATATTGTCTCTGTGGATTTTCTGTGTTCTCTCCTACCCAAACCCTGGGGTACAACCAGGGCTAAGTTGTTAAACCTGTATGGGCTTCAGTCTTCTCTCTGGTAAGATAGAGTGACTGACCTTTGTAAATAGTTTTTCAAACTAGTTTTCATCCAGGACCCTTTGTTCAAGTAAACTCTGAGCAGTTTGGAGAAGACGGAAGCAACTTCCTCACTGGCAACCTAATCTCTGTTCACTTCCCCAAGTATTACGATCAGATGCCTGTACCTTGAGAAAATGAGAGCTCTACGGGGATGGTGGTGCCTTATCTTCTGTCCCCAAACTAGCTCCACCTCTGCCTTCTCCATCTTAGTTGTTGACAAACCAAAATTCCTGTTGCTCAGGTCAAAATCTTGATGTTATCTTTGACTTGTCTTTCTCACATCCCAAATCTATTTTTTTTTCCAGGAAATTCTGTTTACTTTACTTAAAAACTATATCGAGAATATGTTTCCTTCACACCATTTCTACTGTCACCACCGGCTCAGCTGGCATTATCTCTTGCCTAAGTAACTACAGTAGCATCAAATTGGTCTCTGCTTCCCCAAGCAGTCACAGTGATATTACTAAAACAAGTCAGGTCACTCCTCTGCTCAGAGCTCTGCATTGGCCCCTGTTTTACTCAGATAAAAATGCAGAGCCCCCGACCCAGCTAGTTCCTCATACGCTAGTCCCCTTCTCCTCTCTGACTTCATTTCTCCCACACCTCCATCAGCTGCAGCCACAGTAGGCTCTTTGTTGGTCTCAACTCACCAGGCTCATTCCTGCATTTGTGCCTTTGCCATGGCTGTTCCCTCTGCTTGAAGGCACTTCCCCAGATGCTATGGACGGAATCATGTTCCCTCAAAAATCATACATTAAAGCCCTAACCCCCAGTATGACTGTATCAGGAGATAGGGTCTTCAAGAAGTAATTAAGGTGAAATGAGGTTGTCAGGGCAGGACCCTAATCCGATAGAACTGTGGCCTTAGAAAGAACTCTCTCTGCCATGAGAGGACACAATGAGAAGGCAGCCATGTGCAAACCAGGAAGAGAGTCCTCAGCAGAAACTGAATCGGCTGATACCTTGATCTTGGACCTCCCAGCCTCCAGAACTGTGAGAAATAAACTTCTGTTGTTTAAACAACCCACACTATGGTATTTTGTTATGGTAGCCTGAGCAGACTAAGACACCAGATCGCCACAAGGCTAACTTCCCCACTCCTTCACCTTGTTCTCAAATGTCATCTCTTCAAAGAATCCCATCACAACATTCTATTAACATTGTGATGCTAGAATTCCCGGTTTCCCTTCCTCTGCTGTTATTCCTTGTTCAAAGAATGCATCATTTTCTAACCCGTGATGTAATTCACATATTAGGGCTACAGTTTATTGTCGGGCTATGCTGCTAGGAGGTATATTCCTTGAGAGATCTCTTTTTTTGCTCTCAGCTATGTCCCAAGAGCCTAGAACAGTGCCCAGCGCATCGGAGGTGCTCAATAAATATGTGTAAAGCAAGTGAATAAATGGAATAATAACTATAATATTTCTTAGCTGTATGAGCTTGGCAAGTTGTTGACCTATATAAGCTTTATCTCTAACTTCAGTTGATTGTTATGAGATTTAAAGAAGTAAAATTTGAGTAAAGACAGAGGAACTGCTTGTCTTGTTCATCATCATATGCCAGTGTCTGAGACATAATAGTTCTCAAAACAAGAGTTAGGTGCTTAATGCAGTGCTTGACGAATAGTAAGGGCTCATCAAGTAATGATTATGGTTTTGGCTGAACGAAACGTCTGCTTTTAATCATTGTCTTTATCTCAGTCTTGAGAGCTGGCCTGGATTAATGAAGACAAATCCTGAAAGTCTTCCTATTCTCTGTGCACTCAGGCTTTCAGCACCAGCTACACTTGACTTTGCTGAGTACCAAATGTATTTCCCTGCATCCTGTTTCAGTGCCTTTTACAATGTTCTACTTGTGACCTGGAATGTTCTTCATCTTTTCTCATGCCCCACCTGACAAAAATTCCCGTTGTGTAAATCTGTCTGATTCCTATTCAACTTCCAGAGCTTAGCTCAAACATCACTTCACAGGAAAGTTTCCCTAACTCCCCAGAGTGAGTCAGGGCTTTTCATAATCTGATTAGTAGCACCCTGTACTTTTTAGGAGGGTTATATCCAAATTGCCTGGCACAGTGTCTAGTATTTGTTCAACAAATATGTGTTGCATGGATAAAGGGCATTATTTATGACCAGATACTTGATATCCATAATTTAATTTGATATTTTATGGTAGGCATTAAAATTATCTCTAATACACAATAAAGCAGCATCAAAGAGGTTGAACAACTCCCTCAAACTCACCTAGCTAATAGGATGTAGGGTCAAGATCTGAACTCAGTTCTCTTAAGCTCAAGAAAAATTACCCTTCCCACTGCGAAGGAATTGCTCCTGAGATTCCTCAAGCCAGCTTCCCAATTCCTTTCCTTTCGTGAATGTAAAAAAGTCAAAACATATCCTCACCTGACTGACTCTCTGCCCCCAACGTTCCCTACATCCCCAGTGATCCCAGGACCCCTAATGCCATCCCAGAAGGTCCATGGTCCTGGCCAGCTATCTCCCTCTTCAAGGTTTACCCCCCATTTTTAGGATATCTATCCATATAATTTGTTCAGTACTAAACTTCCTCATCTCATTAAACGGCACCATCATCAAGCTAGTAACAGAGAAGACATCCTCCATTCCTTCTTTACTTCACTGTCCCAAACAATCCATATGTAATATTTTCTGTGCTGCTACCAGGTATGTCTCAAGTTCATCATTTTTCTCCTCTACTCATAATGTCCAAACTGTGTCCTCTCACAGCTTCTAATCCTTTCCAACATATTTTTTTCTGTCAGTCGGGAAACAGAAACTATGCATTCCAGGCACTCAGTTGACAACAGACAGCCTGCCCCACCATTTGCTACACAGCAGTCAAGTTATATTTAAACCCTAAAAACAGAATATTTTATAACCGTGCTTAAAATAATCCAGTGGCTTCCTCTTCGGATAAAACCCAAACTTGCCCCCATGACCTACAAAGCTTACTTGATTTTTCTCCTGCTACCTCTTCAGTTTCATCTCATTCCAGCCTTCACTTTAACCATTATATTCACTGGTTTTCATTCTGTTTCTTCAACATGCCCAACAGTTTCTCGCCTTAGAATTGTTATATTCTTTTTTTTTTTTTGCGGTACGTGGGCCTCTCACTGTTGTGCAGTACAGGCTCATTGCGCAGTACAGGCTCCGGACGCGCAGGCTCAGCGGCCATGGCTCACGGGCCCAGCCGCTCAGTGGCATGTGAGATCTTCCTGGACCGGGGCACGAACCCGTGTCCCCTGCATCGGCAGGCGGACTCTCAACCACTGCGCCACCAGGGAAGCCCCTCTTATATTCTTATATTTACTCTCCCTTCTGTCCAGAATATCTTCCTGCTTGATTTTCACATTCCTTTTATCTCAACACTTTATCTAAAGGTCCTTTCCAAGTTCTCCCTGTTGCCCCCTTATTTCTTTCAGTGCATTTATTGCAATCTGCTTTTATCTTGTCTACTTGTTTAGCTATTACCTGCTACACTCCTTGGAATGCAAGCTCAGTGAAAGCAAGTACCATATTATCAGGGGGCTAGTTCTCGGCCCTGATTTAGCTATCAGTTAGATGTTCAGTTCTAGAACACTGCTCATTGTAGGCTGAGTTCATTGCCTCAAAAAATCAGAGAACATCAGTTTCTTTGGTGCCCAAGAGCCTGCATTGTACCAACCTTACTAGAAGTGCAAGAAAGATAAGGACAAGGTCTCTCAGTGCAATGCTTAAACAGTTTCAGTACATCCCAAGCAAAGTATCCTAATGCAACCTGAACTCTGAAGCTTTCTGCTGTGGATGGTCTACAACCCCTCTCTCCTTTCATCCCTTGGAATAGCCAGAAATCTCATATTAATTTGATTAATTATAACTTTACCTCCTTTCCAAATCTGTCAAAATCTTCTTCATTAATCAGCACCCAATATAAACACACTCAGATTCATTTATCTGTGCTTCTACAGCTCTTGGTTATTATTCCCATTATAACACTTACCACCAATTAATTGATTACTTTGTATATGCAATTGACACCTCCACTAGATTATGTGTTACTTGAGAGCAGAGATTCTGTCTGGCTCATCTTTTATCTCCAATGGCGGGTGTGGAGAAGGCACTCAGGAAACATTTACTGAATCGCATTGAATTCCTTCCGAAAGCAAAGTGCTGGGTAAATCCCACTTAATTACAGGATCCTGGAGACACCTTAGCTAAACTGCTTATAGATCCATAATGCAGAATGCTAACTTTCTGATTAATGGTGTTTTCCAACCATTCATCTCATCTTTCTATTTATCCCTTGCTGTACTGTGTTCTCTTGACTTCCACATTATGCAGAGTGCATGCTACCTTGTTGTGTTCCCAGTGAATTCTCATAAATAGGACATACCTCACCAGTTTCTGGCTTCCCAGAACTAACCCTTTTCTGCAAACCTGATGGGCTGTATCACATTCAAATATTTGTATGAACACATCATTCACCTGTCCCTTCAAAGTCTAATTGGTACTAATTGGCAAATAAATCAAACTGAATTTTCCATTAAACATGCTTTCGTCAGTGTCAGTATTTACTTGTTTGAATTTAGTAGAGGAAAACAGGAACAAGAAACATTAGCAACTATTTTTCCTCTTGTTTAAGATGAAAATAAATAAGCATTTGTTAACACGGAGGGGGAAGTGTTTTTTAAATTTTTAAAATAATAACATATCCTGATATTGTATGAAGGGAAGAACCCAAGACTGGAAGTAGGAGATAATACTAACATAGCTACTATTAAATATTATGTGTCAGACAATATAATAAATTATTTCTGAGCCCACAATATTGCATGGCAAGTGATTTTCTCCATTTTCCAGACTAGGAAAATGATTTTTATAAGAATTAAATAACTTGACCAAAATCACAGAGATAATTTGTAAACTAGGCCTTAAATCTTAGTCAGTCTTTCAAAAAGAGTCATGTACCAAAATGTTCATTGCAGCTCTATTTACAATAGCCCGGAGATGGAAACAACCTAAGTGCTCATCATTGGATGAATGGATAAAGAAGATGTGGCACATATATACAATGGAATATTACTCAGCCATAAAAAGAAACAAAATTGAGCTATTTGTAATGAGGTGGATAGACCTAGAGTCTGTCATACAGAGTGAAGTAAGTCAGAAAGAGAAAGACAAATACCGTATGCTAACACATATATATGGAATTTAAGAAAAAAAAATGTCATGAAGAACCTAGGGGTAAGACAGGAATAAAGATACAGACCTACTAGAGAATGGACTTGAGGATATGGGGAGGGGGAAGGGTAAGCTGTGACAAAGCGAGAGAGAGGTATGGACATATAGACACTACCAAACGTAAGGTAGATAGCTAGTGGGAAGCAGCCGCATAGCACAGGGAGATCAGCTCCGTGCTTTGCGACCACCTAGAGGGGTGGGATAGGGAGGGTGGGAGGGAGGGAGACGCAAGAGGGAAGAGATACGGGAACATATGTATATGTATAACTGATTCACTTTGTTATAAAGCAGAAACTAACACACCATTGTAAAGCAATTGTACCCCAATAAAGATGTTAAAAAAAAAAATCTTGGTCAGTCTGACTTCAAAGTTCAAGCTTTATTTCCTTCTCTCTGCAGCATTCTGGAGCTCATTTGCCCTTACAATGGATTGTGTTATGGACAGCAATTCTTTATCTCACCCTGTTTTCATACTCTAGTCCCTTGGCTTTGGGCTAAACTGTGAAACTGGCTTTGGCCAACAGAATTAGGTAGGAGTTCTAGTTCTAAGCCTGGGCCCTAAGAAGCTGGAAAATAGTCAGCTGTGTAAATGTGACTCCCACTTAATTTCTCCGGGTCCATTTTCTTCAACTAGAAGGACCTAACTAGATAATATCTGTTTTTCCTCTTACCTTCTACAGTTCTATGTTCCTACATCCAAAAGTTATTTGAGGCAAGTTTGACTTAAAGCACATCTGGAATTTGATGATGATGAGAATGGTGATGAGGACTGTGATGATATATACCAAGAGCTTCAACACCAATAGATGAAGCGAGGAGACAGTTTTGCCAAGAACCAGAACTCGATGATTGCTGCAAGTGAGCATGAAATTTAGCTTTTCAAGCTTTGAGGTAAGGTGGCAGAGTAAATCTGGGTCACACATCTTACTTCCTATTACCGAGCAAAACCACCACCACCACCAAAACAGTAAGTGTCAGCAAAAAATCTACCAGCAGCAAATAAGCAAGAAACTAGATATAATGTTAGGCTCACAGAGAGCAGAAGTGGCCGCAAACATGCCACTGAATATTCATGACAGCTCCCGTTCCCGATCCTGGCGCTCAGAAGTGGTGCCGGGACACAGGCAGAAATCTTCGGGGTAACAGGAACTCTGGGAAGTCTCACCAATACCCCTTAACCTGAGGTTATTAGTAGGCAGGCCAAGGAAACACATTTTTTTTCAAATCCGTAGGATTAAAAGCTCTATTTATCCTTGTAGATTTCAAGAGCTCAGCAGAGGTTCTCTCTCTCTCTATATCTCTATATCTATATATATAGAGAGAGATATGGTTTATATATATATATAAATTTAAAATATAAACCATATATATAAAAATATAAACCATATATATAAATATAAAATAAAAATATAAACCATATATATAAATATAAACCATATATATATATATGGTTTATATATATATATAAATGTATATATATTTTAGGAGATAAAGTGTGGAGTGAGGGAGGTCAGACACACAGTGACCAAGGTCAAAGCAGACAAAGAAAGTACAGGAAGTGCTTGGATTTGGACACAGAGGGAAGTGGAAGGTGAAAGTTTACATATATAGTGGAGTTTGCCAGGGAAGGTTTCATAGATATTGGTTTCTTGTCTCTGCAGTCTTTCATGTGTGACTTTATGAGATGTATGTGTATGTATGAATGTGTTCAAATAAGTTTAACAGGTACTTCCACATCTTTCATCACCACTACCACCAAACTACACATAGGTACATACACACCACATACCACACAAACACACAACACACTACACACCACACACCACACACAGTTCTACTGCAAAATAACTGGCACAAGTATCTTAGAGTGTCTATAGAGACGCCATCTGTGGTTTCCAGGGGCTGCTCCTCTAGGCATTCCAGTTTTGTGTTTCTTTCAGACAAAATCAAAGAAACGTTCATCTGTTTCTCTGCTTACCCAATGTCTCCATCATGATGCTCTGTTTTGCTTTCTGCATCTGAATCAATCTATTTTGCCTCAGGGAACAGCCTTCTGTATTAATTCCCTGGTTCCACCATTGTCAAAGAGCCTGTGTGAAGTGGAATTGACAAAGTTATCGTATTTCATGTCATTTTATTATTGAGGGTTTCTTTGTCACTAATATCACCCTCACTCTTTTTGCAGACCTTCTCAGAGTCACTTTCTTCCCAAGTCTGGATTCAAACTGACATTTGAATGTCAATAGTTCAATGCCTGATTGAACTATTTAAATAAACTCAATTTTTAGCTTGCTTTTACTAAAATCACTCTTGATAACTACTATTATCTCTTATAATTACAATAATCACTTTGGCTCAGAGTCACTCACACAACATTAGCCTTCAGTCCAATAAACCTTGGCAGTTGTATTTGGTGGAAGGTCTAGGGTATTTTTAGTAAGAAAATAGCTGTCATGGCTGGATCTGGTGGATAAGAGCTGTATTGAGAGATCCGGAAGGCTTAAGTCTTCCCGAGGTAATAAAATCAAAGGTTTAAAGCAACCCTGGCTAGATCTTAAGACTGGGAGATAGTATTAAAAAAGAAAAACTTTAATTTTATAGTCTGGAATGTCAGACCATTTAAACCCATCTCTGCCACCTACAGGCCTTGTGTTCTTAGGCAAGCTATTTAAAGTTGCTAGGTCTCAATATCCCCATCTGTAAAATGAGTATAACAGAACGCTTATCCTCACAACGGTTTCAGTGGTTTCCATTCTGATGGATCTGTAACCTACCGCTTCTTAAATTTTTTTTACCACTTGTTAAATGGTTTGGCTTTAACCATAAAATAACCATATCGTATGGGTTTTGTGTGAAGATTGAACAGGTAACCAATGTAAAGCACACAGAAAACGCTTAGAAATATTGGACACTGTTATAATTATTATTTTTCATTTTTATCATTACTTCTCAAGGGTCAGAGAGCTTTCATCTGGGTCATAGATGTTATCTCATAAAATCCTATGTTAACTATTAAAATCATGATTATTATCGCATTTTACAGGTGAGAAAACCGTGACTCCGAGTGGGCGAATGTACTGCCAGCGTTACAGAGCTAACAAGTGGCAAAGGTGGGATTGGAACCCTGGTCTGGCTCTCACACCTTTTTTCTATACTATATTACTTTGGACCAGAGACAGCATTTATAAAACCCAGAGGAAAGCATTTGGGGTCAGAACATCCACAATAGTAACAATTATGGGTGCCAGAAAATGGGACTGAAAAAGCCCTGGGCAGAAATCACATCACACCGACACCCTCAATGGACTCTTGCAGTTCTTTGTTTTAATTAAAGAGTAGGCTCTTAAATTCCATAGGTTCAGGGCTAGTCCTGGGAGCAGAGGTTGCAGAAGAGAGAACGAGTAGTCTCAACTTCATAGATATGTGTGAGACACAAGGAAGAGTAAAGCAATTAAAACCTGCAGCTTTCTCTTGTTTAAGAGTCATAGTGGATGCTGTGATGTGTCACCAGATCCCTCCCTTCAGGACCAAAATAAACTATTCCCCCCTGCTGCTGGCTCTCGCTGACAGCTCTCCCTGCATCCCCCTCTGAGCACTGCCACCAGCTGAAAAGAGCCCACTTGTCCAAGGTCAGTCCCCTTCCAGGACACGGCCTACATCCAATGACTGTCAATGCAGAGGTATAAAGGGCTATCCCTCTTGCCTCAATGTGGGGCAACTCTGTAGGGCCACCCAGCTCCAGAACCCCCTACCCGCCTCCCTGTGAAATCAGCTCAGGTTCTGACTACCTATCTTTCAACTTGCCTGTCTGCCTTCACTTTGTCACAGGTATTCACCCTAACAGCACTACCCAGTGAATTTCCTGCATACAAATCAATGCCTCAGTCTATTTCCCAGGAAACCTGAATTGCAATATGCGGTAAAGCACGCATTTTTGTCGTGGCAGCCAACTCCAGTTACTCTCTGTATTTCTGAGGAAGTTCTAATGATTCGTCAAATATTTACTGTAGCATCAAGTAAATACAGCAGGACATGGTAAATATCAGGAGCGCTTTCATAAGCACCAGAATGGAAACATTTTATTGATTTCCAAGGAGCAATTTAGCTGTTGTCAGAGGCTAAGTCAGTGGTCCAGAAAAGAGATCCAGGTCTGCGTGAGCACATCCATTAACATTACTTTATCTCCGGGGTCTTGAACGTGCAGGGCAGCATGGAAAAATCTTAATTACCGCTAAACAAATGGTGAAATGCTATCCTTCTGCTCAGTGTTTCAGAAGCTTCTTCCTCTCAATTTGTTCATGTCTGTACAGGCCCCAGAGGATTCCCTTTGGAGTTGAGTCATTATGGCCACAGGGTTGCCTTCCAGGTGCTAAGGCAGCAAGAGAACGTTCCTGAACCTCTTCTGGGTATGGAGATCTCATGGTACATTATTGCATTTCTTAGGGGTATGGTGTATGAAGGGCAGAGCACAACCATCTCAGGGTTTGGGAACATGGATGATGTGTCATCATTATTTCTACATCTCTGATCAAATCCCCTCACCTCCAGTCATTACCAACAAACTTCTTCAAATATGGCTTCCATTCTTCTAAGTCTTCTCCCATCTTTTGCCCTGAAAATCCTGCAGGCTCTTTAAGGCTTGAAGAAATGTGACCCACGGTGCCATTTAGTCACAATCGATTACTTCTATAACTTCTATTCTAATAAATTTAAACTTTTCCAAAAAGCGATTAACTTTTGTACATGTTCATAATCTTAGATATAAGAATTTAACCTCTGAAATTCTATCCTAAGGGAATAATCCAAAATGTACATACAAATTTTTCAGTATAAAGATATATAAAATTCCTAGGTATGACCATCAAAAACAAGTCTTTGTTTTCCTTTTATGCTCTGTCTTCTTTCAGAAGGATTTAAGCTCCATCAGGGCAAGGATCATGTCTGGTCTCTTCAATTCTATATCTCTGGTTTCTAAAACAGTGCTTAGCACATGGTAAATGTTCAATCAATATTTAATGAATGAATAAATGAATTTCCAAATGTGCAGAAAGTAGCTAAAAAAAGCAATTGTGTCTAGATATAATGACGGTTTGATAAAAGGAGAACACTAATGTATTTCTGGTTGGAAAGAATTACCATTGTAAAGATGCCAAATTCTCTAATAATCTATGAATTTATAGCATTTCCACTCAAAAATTGACATCTTGTTTTGGAAGTTAAAAAAATTCTTGTAAAATTCAGCTGGAAGAAAAGAATAAAATAGCCCTTTTCTTTTTAAGAGAAATAGGAGAGGTTTTGTCCTGCCAAATGTATACACATACACACACACACACACGCACACACGCATACACAAACACATACACAGGCACACACAGAGTAATCACAATGGTGTATGGGAAGAATACTTTGCCTGGTGACAGAACAGCTTCGATTCTGTAAGGTATGAAAACACGAAATGTCTTCTTCCCACAGTTACTGTTAACTGCTCTGTTGAACCTTCCTTCCCCACTGGTTAGCAGCCACTTTAAGCATCATGATTATTAAAACAATCTATATTCAGTCCAGGCTATTCTAAAGCTTTAACTGCAAAATCCTACCCTCCACCCTCCGTTTGGTATAGACTTAACTTGTGGCTTAAGGGTCCCTAGGAGGCAGAGACACGACTGAAGTTTTCTCTCATGTGCCCTTCCCCTCCCAGTACACTACTGAAATCCATACTGGGAAATTGATATACTCGTATTTTCTGTGGAAATTTCAGCTGTTACTAAAGAAGTTAGTAAACTCCCAATGAATCTATTGTACATCCAGGCCTAACAGCTACATTCTTGGTGACTCTGAATGGTGATTTCTTATGTGAGTGCAGGTTGGGCCTTTTAGCACTTTTCTGAAGGTATGGGATGCAACATTAACTCCATTTTAAAAAATTCAAGTGTGAAGGGATAAAAGGAATGACATTAAGTTATAAGCATTTACCATCTTCTCTCTCCCACTTCTCCCAAAGGAGAGAGACGTATTATTTGTTAGGTCAATTCTGGATCCTCCTTTATTTATGTAAGAATCAGGCCAAAAGGCAAAGGATAACACAAAAGAAAAGAAGATAATAAACGATCTGAGCCAGAGAGGCAGCGAGACAAGCCTGGGGAGGATGGAAGTTTTTGAGGTGCACGTACTGGGGAAACAAGAGATTCAAGGCAACTGCGGAGTGAAAGAGAAATTGAAAGGAAGTGATATATGGGGGAAGGGGATTTTTTAAGGAGTTTTGTTTGCTTCCAAGAATGTATCCACTCCTTTTGAAACTTCTGCTTTTTTTGAGACACACTACATTAAATATTGTTTTTTAATTATTTTTAGTTGCCGGACTATATATTTTTATATGACTTTGTGCAGCACTGGTTGCAAAGCAGTTGGGTTGTACAGGCTACCTGAATTCTTTCATCTACCAAACATGCCATCTGTGCTTTCTGGTGAAGAAGAATCACTCCAAATGCTTATGATGATGCCCTGATGTTGATATAGTAAAACAATGATCTCAGAATGGATGCTCTGGTGGTTCCCCCAAATTTCCCTAAAGCAAATATTTCATTGAAATTATTTTCATTCTAAACGGCCCTAAATTTTTCCTCAGAAATCCTAGGTTCACATTTCAGCTTTACTTTGTTAACTGAACAACAAAACTGTGACCGTTTTGAAGTCAGGAAAGATGCATTATCATCTTCTTACATTGCCAGAGTTTCAGCAATTGGCCACCCAGGGCACATAGTAAACATTCAGTATAAATGAATAAGTGTGTAAGGATTCAGCCATTTCCAAATCTTCTAAATGTCTTCATAAAGTCCTGGATTAAAGAGTCTTTCTGGTATCATTATGAATCAACTCCTGAAGAATTTAATTACCTATAACTTTGGCAGGCATGACTCTTCCTTAAGATGGCATCTCAGGTAAAGAGCTGCACTCCCCACCCAGTAGAACGCTGCCTTAAATAAGGCTAAATATTTTGAGTTTGCTTAAATACATGAAGAAATGAAAGAAGAAATAGAAAAAAAGATACAGAAAGAGAGAAAGGAAATAAGAGGAGAATTTAAGGCAATTCTTTTTTTTTTTTTTTTTTTTGCGGTACGCGGGCCTCTCACTGTTGTGGCCTCTCCCGTTGCGGAGCACAGGCTCCGGACGCGCAGGCTCAGCGGCCGTGGCTCACGGGCCCAGCCACTCCGCGGCATGTGGGATCTTCCCGGACTGGGGCACGAACCCGTGTCCCCCGCATCGGCAGGCGGACTCTCAGCCACTGCGCCACCAGGGAAGCCCTAAGGCAATTCTTTAGGGAAAAAAATCTGTTACAATAACTCTTTGACTGAAATAACCAATCAATATGTCCAAGAAGCCTGAAAATATTTTTTCCATGTTGGAACATCTCTAGATGTTTTGGGTTAACTGTTTAAATATAAGAAATAAGTAATACACAGACTTCGCCATACTTACACATCTCCTTTTATCACCATGGTTACTCTTATTTAAATTTATCAGCATCGATGGACACTTAGTCATGCACTTATATTGAAGAGGCTAGGTGGGTTTGCGCAGTGTGATGACTGCTAAATTATTTTTTTCCCAGATGATCGAAGTGTCACCTGTTTTTCCCTTTTCCCTTTTACTTATAAAGGGAAACACACCAAGTGCCTTCTGAAGCTTCCTCTTCATCCTAAAGGAGCTTCACAGTAATGTTCTTTCATCATTAATTGCTGGGTATTCTGAAATGTTTTCTCCCCTGAAGTCATACGTCACAAGTTTCTGATGTTTTGTCTAATCTCTCTCTCTCTCTCCCTCTCTCTCTCTCTCCGCATTCTGGTTCTCTGGAGACAAGAGTCATGGAAATGTTTTTGGATAGATAAAAATGCATTCATTCCTCAGTCTCCACTGACCCTGTTATTCAAAGAGTCAATATCTGTAAGGATGGCAGGCGCATTAACCAAAACAAGTATTTTTCTTCTCCAAGTATTGTAATTATTGATGCTTTGGACTTTTCCTGCTACATCCATCATCCTAAGGTTATCCTTGAAAAAGTATTGCCTGAGTCTAGAGCTCTTAAGTCAACATGAATGATAATAGAAAGCATTTATTAAACACCATTGAGCACTTACTCTTCTAAAAGATTTTTTGGTAAAAACTTTTACAACCCCCAGCGGCATCCCTTAGACACCTACTGACTTAAAAATGCCACAGCCAAAATCCTTAATGTGGAAGCTCAGTCTCATTTGGGAATGGCCCTGTGCCATGGGTATACACCCAACACAGTGGACTTTCTTCTTGATTTAAACTCCTAGTCTCACTCTAGCATATTGGAAAGGACAGATGCTAAAAGAAGAGAAAGCAGAGTTTGTGAACTTGGAGAGAACAGTGAGAGAACCCCAGAATGAGGCAGGGTTTAAGCAACAGAGTCCAGAAATTTTTGTTGTATACCAGGAAGCATGCTAGAAGCTTGGAACCCCAAGAAAGGAAAATCAGACCTCTCGGATAACCTGGAAAGACACAAATAAGGATCAATCACAAGACTGACAGAAGCTAGAAGTTCAGACTATTGCTTTGGGGCTGATGTCACAATCAGAAAACACCTAGGTAGACTGTGCCATTTCCCTTGCAGAAACTTTGTGCTCTAGTTCCTAGATGCAGACAGACTAAGTATATTGCCAAATCTAATCCAATTGACCAGTGGTAGACTCGACATTCAGACTTCCAAGACTATCTATGTTTTCTATCATGCTGGTTGGGGACAGACTATGAACGTCCTTGAATGCTATGTTGAAAGCATTTTGACATTATTCAGTAGGCAACAGGGAGCCACTGACATTTTTTGAGCAACAGACTGACATATTGTCGTCTATGGGCAATCTCTTTTCAACTAATAAATGTGGTTTGTTTTTGTCTGGTGAGGAGAAGTCTACTGAGGTGAATCTTCTCAAATCCTTTTTAGGAAGAGGGGGAAAATAAATGTATAAAGAATAAAATAGACAAAAAGCAAAAAAACCCCAAATAAATACATAAAGTATGTTTCCAGTAGAACAAAAAAAACAAAAACAAAAACCAGAGAAACAGGAAGCATGAGTCACATAAATCATAACCAACCAGAGTTCCAAGTAATTTTTTCCTTACAAAAGTTCTTGATACATGGTCAATATATGTTAATTGGTATATTATTTTGTAGTTATTTTCCCTTATTCTCTAGTTTTGCTCTTCTAAGTGATTTCACCATCCAATTTATAATTGTAGCATGCAAGAATGTATACATAATAATTTTTTCTTACAGCAGGAGAATGGAGTACAAAGGTCTTGTTTCAGACAGCTAAGTGATTTACAGTAAGGCTTACTAGATGATTCTGAAAACATAATTCAGATCCCCTGAGCTTTCTGCTTTTTTAAAGTTAACAGTTACTGGTGGAAAGGAACATTAGATTTGAAAAATAACACACACAGTATAAAAAAGACATAGTCAATTGACTCTGCTAGGTACCAAAGTTTACATTTATTTTTTCTGCAATGCTAAAAATTCAGCATTCCATTAACACTACATTTTTTAAAAATCTCTCTTTTTTTTTCATTTTATCTTTTCTGCCTTTGTTGAAAGCTCCCTCTCATCCTGCTGATTTCTGACAACTTGTTGGAAGGTAATGATAACACATATTCTCCTCTGAGCCATATTACAGCAGCGCTTCCTAACAACCCTGTCTCAGGCTGAACAAATTATTTGCACCCTGCCTGATTTGTTTCCATGTTTGTAATTCAACTACAATTTGTTCCTTCCCATGGCCAAATGAAAATGTGGTCATCACATGCAAACCTTCCTGTTTGAGCATCACAAATAATACGTTTCTAGAGTGCAACACATAAATATTTTACTAACCACAATATAGGTTTTAGGAAATGGCAGAATGAAAGTGGTAGAGAAAATATTTCCTATAATTCATTTTTACAGTATTTAGAGGCCGTTTTATGGCTTGGTGCATTCATTAGGCTCTTTAAGAAAGTGTTTCTCATCCAAAGAATCTAAAAATATGTGTAATCTAAATTTAGTAATCTAAAGATGTGTGCTTCTCAATTCCTTGACATATCAGGTTTAAATTTTCTTTCTGGTTGAATTGGGATGTAATATATCAGCAAGTATTCCCAGGCCTGATTTTAATTCATTCACTGTCTTTTTTTTTTTTTTTCCTACATAGCATCCTTACCTCCCAGGCAAATGAAGAGACACTGTAGAATAATGAAGTTTATACTGAAGATAAATTATTCTCACTCCTACTGGGCCAGTCACCTGAAACTACAAGAGAGAAAAAAATAGGTGGAGATTTGGGGAAGAGGGGTTGGCAATGAGAGCAGTACCATAAACAAAATTCTTCTCTTCTCCAAGTTTAAAGAATTTTGCTTAAAAATATATTCCCTTTGGCCTGAAAACCTATTTCCCATGTCCTGTAGTTTCTGTTCCGTAGGTGTCCTGAAAATAATTGGCTATTTAAAGAACCTAAAAAAATTGCCCATCACAGAGCCAACCGCCTCTTGGTACTTTCCCTCTGAGACTCTTATTAATTGTTAATCAGCTAGCTGCTGTTTCAGGTCTTTAGGACTCCTGCAAGTAAAGGAAAATGCCATGTGGGTGGCAGAGGAGGAGAGAGTAAACAAACGCAGAGGGAACCGGGCTCTTCAGAACTCAGACAAAGGCTGGTGTGGCTTCAGCAAAGACGGAGTTAAAGCTGTTTTACAGGAGAAAACCACTCCCTCGGCTGGACCAAAGGTGGGAATTAGAAGCCCATTTCCCTCTAGCTGCTTGACTAGTACAGATTACACGCACTCCTTGACCTTTATTTCCATAGATGAATGCTATTTCTGGGCTTTTGCTCTAAGAAGGGCATAATGACCTGATTCTCTAGGAATATCTCTTCTAATTCTTCTGCTTTTTCTCATAGATGCCTAAATCCTACCCTTGTCTCCAACCTCTCTCATTCTCTCTCTCCCTCCTTCCCCACCCCACTGCCTTGCTCTCCCTCCAGTGTTTTGGGGCTAATTTCTTTTTTTTTTTTTTTTTTTTAAACATCTTTATTGGAGTATAATTGCTTTACAATGGTATGTTAGTTTCAGCTTCACAACAAAATGAATCAGTTATATATACACATATATTCCCATATCTCTTCCCGCTTGCGTCTCCCTCCCTCCCACCCTCCCTATCCCACCCCTCCAGGCGGTCACAAAGCACCGAGCTGATCTCCCTGTGCTATGCGGCTGCTTCCCACTAGCTAACTGCCCTACGTTTGGTAGTGTATATATGTCCATGCCTCTTTATCGCTTTATCACAGTTTACCCTTCCCCCTCCCCATAGCCTCAAGTCCATTCTCTAGTAAGTCTGTGTCTTTATTCCTGTTTCACCCCTAGGTTTTTCATGACATTTTTTTTTTTAAATTCCATATATATGTGTTAGCATACGGTATTTGTCTCTCTCTTTCTGACTTACTTCACTCTGTATGACAGACTCTAGGTCCATCCACCTCATTACAAATAGCTCAATTTCGTCTCTTTTTATGGCTGAGTAATATTCCATTGTATATATGTGCCACATCTTCTTTATCCATTCATCCGATGATGGACACTTAGGTTGTTTCCATCTCTGGGCTATTGTAAATAGAGCTGCAATGAACATTTTGGTACATGACTCTTTTTGAATTATGGTTTTCTCAGGGTATATGCCCAGTAGTGGGATTGCTGGGTCATATGGTAGTTCTATTTGTAGCTTTTTAAGGAACCTCCATACTGTTCTCCACAGTGGCTGTATCAATTTACATTCCCACCAACAGTGTAAGAGGGTTCCCTTTTCTCCACACCCTCTCCAGCATTTATTGTTTCTAGATTTTTTGATGATGGCCATTCTGACTGGTGTGAGATGATATCTCATTGTAGTTTTGATTTGCATTTCTCTCATGATTAGTGATGTTGAGCATTCTTTCATGTGTTTGTTGGCACTCTGTATATCTTCTTTGGAGAAATGTCTATTTAGGTCTTCTGCCCATTTTTGGATTGGGTTGTTTGTTCTTTTGTTATTAAGCTGCATGAGCTGCTTATAAATTTTGGAGATTAATCCTTTGTCAGTTGCTTCATTTGCAAATATTTTCTCCCATTCTTTTGGTCTTCTTTATGGTTTCCTTTGCTGCGCAAAAGCTTTTAAGTTTCATTAGGTCCCATTTGTTTACTTTTGTTTTTATTTCCATTTCTCTAGGAGGTGGGTCAAAAAGGACCTTGCTGTGATTTATGTCATAGAGTGTTCTGCCTATGTTTTCCTCTAAGAGTTTGATAGTTTCTGGCCTTACATTTAGGTCTTTAATCCATTTTGAGCTTATTTTTGTGTATGGTGTTAGGGAGTGATCTAATCTCATACTTTTACATGTAGCTGTCCAGTTTTCCCAGCACCACTTATTGAATAGGCTGTCCTTTCTCCACTGTACATTTCTGCCTCCTTTGTCAAAGATAAGGTGACCATATGTGCGTGGGTTTATCTCTGGGCTTTCTATCCTGTTCCATTGATCTATCTTTCTGTTTTTGTGCCAGTACCATACCGTCTTGATAACTGTAGCTTTGTAGTATAGTCTGAAGTCTGGGAGCCTGATTCCTCCAGTTCCTTCTTTCGTTCTCAAGATTGCTTTGGCTATTTGGGGTCTTTTGTGTTTCCATACAAATTGCAAAATTTTTTGTTCTAGTTCTGTGAAAAATGCCAGTGGGGGGCTAATTTCTCACATGATTTTCTATTTGGGTCAACTGTAAGTCCAGTCTGTGAGAAAGAATTTGTTATAATTTATATCATGATAAACAACAACCTCATGTAAAGTTGTTCAAATAGAGTAATAACTAAATATTTCTTCCTACCACCCAGTGACCCCAAAGCATATCTGATACCTTGATCTCAACGTTTTGTTTATTTATTGGCATAGGGATTGCAAACATCGCAGATTTGTAAATTGCAGGAGTTAAACATTGGTTAGACAAATCACTGGGGGAAGGGGTTATTTGACTTGGTCTTCAGTTCACAGTGTATCTCTGACCACAGGGAAGTCCTATCTCCTAGAGTTGGGAAGAGCAAAATTTCCTTGAGTTGAGGAAAGTGGATTGCTAAGGCTTTCTAAAGTGCAACCATTCATAATATCCCAAAGATCATCTTGTTAGCTGACCTAGAGATATCAGTTATGATTTTGTTCCCACATAATGAAGTGAGAAGTGGTGAGGTAAGAGAAGAAAGGGGTGGAAGGGGAGAGGTATAAAAGGAGAGTGGAGAAAGAATTACACACACACACACCACACACACACACACACACACACACACACACACACACACGACTGAGTGACATAAGTTGTATTTTATTTTCTATTAGGGTAAAGACCCTCCCCACATAAGTAGGGAAAAGGTTTTCTTGATTATTATTATCCTCAAATATTATACCTTCCTTCCTTCTTGTATCATAACAGATTAAATCATCTGGCAACTGCTACATGAGAGATGACAGAAAGGGGATACAAGTGGTTCTGAATCATCTAGCTTAAAACCATCTGATGACTTCAAGTTCAGGCAAAGTAATAACTGCATTCCATTCCAATATCTGAGAACACTCAGCCACTAAATTTGATGCTACCCATGGCTGATAGTAATGTGTGATGAATTAATGATTGGTTGATTAGATGAGTGAACAATAGCCTTGAATCAAGAATAAAATTCTAAATTTAAAATTTTAATTTCTCCTAACATGTAGTAAGTATATAATACACTTATAAAAGTTTGCTGGAAGACTCAGTGTTCTAAAAGGAGAACATCATCATGCAATGGTTTGCCACCAGCTTCAAGATGAAGTTCATGGTCCTTAATAGGACTTCAAGTGTCCCCCCAGCCTGGCCTCTGCCTGCTTCTGCAGCCTTAACTGTGGCACAGTTCTTCAGCTGCCCAGGCTCAAGGCACACCAGCCCACCTGATGACAAATCTTGATCTTGCTTTTTGTGCCTCCATAACTTGGCAAAATCTATTCCCTGGGGTTTTTTTTCGGCTGTTCTTTCTACCTCACTAGCTTCCAGGGAGTCTGCAGGACTCAGCTGAAGCATTTCCTCCTCTGTGATGACCTTATTCTCTGTGCCTCATACAAACAGGGTAAAACTTATCAGTTTATCACATTGGATTACTTGCTGGTTTTTCTGAGGGAAGAAAGGAAGTCATTGTTCTTCATCTCGAAAACCTTGCACAATGCCTGTCTTACAGCAGGATCTCAACACACATTTGTGCCACAGACACTTCTCTCCAATGTGGAGGTGTCATTTTAGAACATAATGGAACCCTGGTCATTCTGAGGGCCATCCCACCAACCCCCTCCCCATTCTCCTCACCCAGTAGGCGTGATCAGGTAGCAGGCTGCACTGTGATTCTTGGTACCAATGAAAAGATCATTTGTCTGGGTGGCTTTTCTCTTCTTTCTACCTTCTAAATGGAAAGAAATCATCTGAGGGAGAAGGCCCCTATTTGGCAACACAGGAGTTAGTAAAAGGCAAGGCGACGGTGATCTGAAACTCAGCAATCAGACGCTTTGGTTTTCATTCCATTTCACATCAGGGTACAAAGTATAAAGATACTTCTACACTGGTGTTACATTTTAAAATATTTTGTTTTAATATTTAATTTATTCATTGGTTACCCTCAAAGTGGTCATTTACAAGTACATGGAAAAAATTTACCTAAGTGATTTTCTAGAAAAAATGTCATCCCCTCAGGAAAGCCTTCTTTAAGAGCATACTTTTGGGAGGAATCCTTAAGATAAAAGAATAAATATAATTTTCCATTTTTCTACTACACTGCAAGCTTCTAGAAAGAGGAAAGACTATTCTGTTTGTTTATTTTGTTTTGTTTTCAAGTCCATAGCTCCAGGAACTAGCAGAATAAATAGTTTATGGTTGGTACATATTAAATGTCTATGGGTGAATGTGGGGTAGGTAGACAGAAGAAAGGAGGGGAGGAGGGAGGGAGGGAAGGAGGAACCTGTAGGTCAGCAAAAAGAGCTATAGCTCACTCATCTTTTCCAAGAATCTCTTATGAATAGGCCACATATTCCTGAGGAAAAGGATGCCTAAAATAATGCAGGATATAATGAGAAACACTGGAAATTTTCAAATACTAATCATGTATTAGAGTTAGGCTGTGAAGGACTCTTTAGGCCTCAGATAAGAATTTATAGACTTTATTTTGTTGGTTGGAAATTAAGTGGCAATTGAGGATTTTTCAACAGCTTTATTGAGGAGTAAATGACATACTGTAAGTTGCATTATTTAAAGTGTAAATATTCATACGTTTTGAACTATGTATACACTTGTGAAACTATCACCACAATTAAGATAATGAACATATCCAATCCTGTCAAAAGTTTCCTCATGTCTCTTTGGAATTTCTCCCATACGTCTGTTCCCACCCCAGGCCCCAAGCGAACATTGATCTGATTTCTGTCACTGTAGATTAGTTGCATTTTCTAGTATTTTATATAAATTAAATCATACAGTACATACTCCATTTTGGTTGGTTTTTTTAACTCAACATATTTATTTGATATCCGTCCATATCTTTGTGTGTGTCAATAGTCCATTGCTTCTTCTTACTGAGTAGTATTCCATTTTATGGCTATTACAAATAAAGCTTCAATGAACATGTGTGCACAAGTGTTTATATTAACATGTGTTTTCATTTCTCCTAGATAAATGCACAGAAATGGAATGACTGGATCATATAGTAAGCATATGTTAACTTCTCGAGAAACTTCCCAACTCTTTTCCATGGTGGTTGAGCCACTTTACCTTCCCACTGACAGTGATGGAAACTGCAAGTGCTCCACATCCTCAGCAATATTGACATGGTCATTCTTTTAACTTCAGATATTCTGAAAGTGTCCATTGGAATCTCATGGTTTCAATTTTCATTTCCTTTATGATTAATGATGTTGAGAGTCTTTTCATATATCTTCCATGGTAAAGTGTCTGTTCAAATATTTCACCCATTTTTTCAGGGTATTGTTTGTTTTTTATTATTAACTTTGTGAGTTCTTTGTATATTCTGGATATAAATCCTTTAATATTTGATATGGGAATATTTTCACCCAAATCTGTGGCTTGTCTTTTCATTCTCTTAACGGTATCTTTTGAAGTGAAGTTTTAAACTTTTGGTGAAATCCAAATTTATTGATTTTTTTTTTCTTTTATAGATTGTACCTCGGGAGCTATATGAAACAAATCTTAATGGTTAATCCAAAGTCATAATTTTTTTTTCCAAGGTTTTCCTCTAGAAAGGTTTTGGTCTATGATCAATATTGGCTTATTTTTGCATATGATTCAAGGCATGGATTAAAGTTCGTATCTTTACAAGTGAGCACCCAACTGTTCCCACGTGACTTGTTGATAAGATTATCTTTCCTCCACTGCATTGCTTTTGCACTTTTTTCAAAAATCAAATGACTAAATAAGTGTGGGTCTACTTGTGGATGCTCTGCTCTGTTTCATTGGTTTGTCTTTCTTAAGAAAAAACTAGACTATTCTGATTGGTCTAGCTTTATGACAAGTACTGAAATCTGGGAGTCAAAGTTCTCAGTCTTTGTTCTTTTTTATGAAAATTATTTTGAGTATTCTCTCTCCTTTGCATTTCCACATGAATTTTAGAAACACTTTTCTGTAACTTAAAAAAAATAAACAGGATGACTTATAGCACATTTGTTTATTTTTTTTAATATTGCTATGCTTATTCTTTTATTTTTAATTTTTTTGAATTTTATTTTATTTATTTTTTTATACATCAGGTTCTTATTAGTCATCCATTTTATACACATCAGTGTATACATGTCAATCCCAATCTATTGTGTCATTTAAAGCTTGTGTTTCCTTATTAATTTTCTGTTTGGATGATATGTCCACTGGTGTAAGTGAGGTGTTAAAGTCCCCCACTATTATTGTGTTACTGTCGATTTCCTCTTTTATAGCTGTTAGCAGTTGCCTTATGTACTGAGGTGCTCCTATGTTGGGTGCATATATATTTATAATTGTTATATCTTCTTCTTGGATTGATCCCTTGATCATTATGTAGTGTCCTTCCTTGTCTCCTGTAACCTTCTTTATTTTAAAGTCTATTTTATCTGATATGAGTATTGCCACTCTAGATTTCTTTTGATTTTCATTTGCATGGAATATCTTTTTCCATCCCCTCACTTTCAGTCTGTATGTGTCCCTAGGTCTGAAGTGGGTCTCTTGTAGACAGCATACATATGGGTCTTGTTTTTGTATCCATTCAGCAAGCCTGTGTCTTTTGGTTGGAGCACTTAATCCATTCACGTTTAAGGTAATTATCGATATGTATGTTCCTATGACCATTTTCTTAATTGTTTTGGGTTTGCTTCTGTAGGTCCTTTTCTTCTCTTGTGTTTCCCACTTAGAGAAGTTCCTTTAGCATTTGTTGTAGAGCTGGTTTGGTGGTGCTGAATTCTCTTAGCTTTTGCTTGTCTGTAAAGCTTTTGATTTCTCCATCGAATCTGAATGAGATCCTTGCTGGGTAGAGTCATCTTGGTTGTAGGTTCTTCCCTTTCATCACTTTAAGTATATCGTGCCACTCCCTTCTGGCTTGTAGAGTTTCTGCTGAGAAATCAGTTGTTAACCTTATGGGAGTTCCCTTGTATGTTATTTGTTGGTTTTCCCTTGCTGCTTTCAATGATTTGTCTTTGTCTTTAATTTTTGCTAATTGATTACTGTGTGTCTCAGCATGTTTCTCCTTGGGTGTATCCTGTATGGGACTCTGCCCTTCCTGGACTTGGGTGGCTATTTCCTTTCCCATGTTAGGGAAGTTTTCGACTATCATCTCTTCAAATATTTTCTCGAGTCCTTTCTCTCTCTCTCTCTTCTCCTTCTGGGACCCCTATAATGCGAATGTTGCTGTGTTTAATGTTGTCCCAGTGGTCTCTTAGGCTGTCTTCTTTTCTTTTCATTATTTTTCTTTATTCTGTTCCACAGCAGTGAATTCCACTATTCTGTCTTCCAGGTCACTTATCCGGTCTTCTGCCTCAGTTATTCTGCTATTCATTCCTTCTAGTATATTTTTCATTTCTGTTATTGTGTTGTTCATCTCTGTTTGTTTGTTCTTTAATTCTTCTAGATCTTTGTTAAACATTTCTTGCATCTTCTCAATCTTTGTCTCCATTCTTTTTCCGAGGTCCTGGATCATCTTCACTATCATTATTCTGAATTCTTTTTCTGGAAGGTTGCCTATCTCCACTTCATTTAGTTGTTTTTCTGGGATTTTATCTTGTTCCTTCATCTGGTACATAGTCCTCTACCTTTTCATCTTGTCTATCTTTCTGTGAATGTGGTTTTTGTTCCATAGGCTGCAGGACTATACTTCTTCTTGCTTCTGCTGTCTGCCCTCTGTTTATTTTTTATTTAAAGTATAGTTGATTTACAATATTATATTAGTTTCAGGTATACAACATAGTGATTCAATATTTTTATAGATTATCCTCTATTTAAAGTTATTACAAAATAATAGCTATATTTCCCTGTGCTATACAATATATCCTTGTTGCTTATCTATTTTACATATAGTAGTTTGTATCGCTTAATCCCATATCCCTATTTTTCCCCTTCTCCCTTCCCTCTCCCAGTGCTAACCACTAGTTTGTTCTCTATATTTGTGAGTCTGTTTCTGTTTTGTTATATTCACTTGTTTTTTAAATTTTTTAGACTCCACATATAAATAATAACATACAGTATTTCTTGTCCTCTGACTTATTTCACTAAGCATAATACACTCCAGGCCCCTTCATGTCATTGCCAATGGGAAAATTTTATTCCTTTTTAATGGTTGAGTAAAATTCCATTAGATAGATAGATAGATAGATACCACATCATCTTTACCCATTCATTTGTTGATGGGCAAAAGTTGCTTCCATATCTTGGCTATTGTAAATAACATTGGGTTGTATGTAATCTTTTCAAATTAGTGTTTTTATTTTCTTTTGATATATACCCAGGAGTGGAATTATTGGGTCATATGGTAGCTTTATTTTTAGTTTTTTGAGGAATCTCCATACTGTTTTCCACAATGACTGCACCAAGCTACATTCCCACCAACAGTGTATTAGGGTTCCCTTTTCTCCACATCCTAGCCAACATTTGTTTTTTGTAGACTTCTTGATGATAGCCATTCTCACAGGTGTGAAGTCATATCTCAATGTGGGCTTGATTTTCATTTCTCTGATGATTAGTGATGTTGAGTATCTTTTCATGTGCCTCCTGGCCATCTGTATATCTTCTTTGGAAAAAAATATCTATTCATCTGGGTTTTTTGTTTTTTGATATTGAGTTGTATGAACTGTTTATGTATTTTGAATATTAACCTCTTATCAGTCATATCATTTGCTAATATTTTCTCCCATTCAGTCTCTTTGTTTCATTGATCATTTCCTTTGCTGTGCAAGAGCTTTTAAGTTTACTTAGGTCCCATTTGTGTATTTTTGCTTTTGTTTCTTTTGCCTTAGGAGACAGGTCCAAAAAAATATTGCTAGGATTTACGTCAAAGAGTGTTTTGCCTATGTTCTCTTCTAGGATTTTTATGGCATCAGGTCTTACATTTAGGTCTTTAATCCATCTTGAGTTTATTTTTGTATATTGTGTGAGAAAATGTTCTAATTTCATTCTTTCATATGTAGCTGGCCAGTTTTCCCAGCACCACTTACTGGAAAGACTATCTTTTCTCCATTGCATCTTCTTGCCTCCTTTGTTGTAGATTAATTGACCTAAGTGTGTGGGTTTATTTAGGCTCTCTATTATGTTCCATTGATCTATGTGTCTGTTTTTGTGCCAGTACCATGCTGTTTTGATTACTGTCACTTTGTAGTACAGTCTGAAGTCAGGGAGAATGAGGCCTCCAGCTTTGTTCTTTGTTCTCAGGATTGCTTTGGCAATTTGGGATCTTTTGTGGTTCCATATGAATTTTAGGATTATTTGTTCTAGCTCTGTGAAAACTGTCATGGGTATTTTGATAGGGATTGCAATAAATCTGTAGATTGCTTTGGGTAGTATGGTCATGTTAACAATATTAATTCTTCCAATCCATGAACACAGAATATCTTTCCATTTCTTTGTACCATCTTCAGTTTCCTTCATCAATGTTTTATAGTTTTCAGAGTATAGGTCTTTCACCTCCTTGGTTAAGCTTATTCCTAGGTATTTTTTCTTTCTGACATGATTTTTAGTAGGGTTGTTTTCTTGCTTTCTCTTTCTGATAGTTCATTATTAGTTTATAGAAAAGCAACAGATTTCTGTATATTAATGTTGTATGCCACAACTTTACTAAATTCATTTATTAGTTCTAATAGTTTTTGGTGGAGACTTTAGGGTTTTTTTTATATAAAGTGTCATGTTATCTGCAAATAGTGAAACTTTTACTTCTTTCCTTCCAATTTGGATGCCTTTTATGTCTCTTTCTTGACTGATTGCTATGGCTAGGACTTCCAATACTATGTTAAATAGAAGTGGTGAGAGTGATCATCCTTGTCTTGTTCTTAAATTTAGAGGAAAGGCTTTCACCTTTTCACCACTGAGTATGATGTTAGTTGTGGAATTTTCATAAATGATCTTTATTATGTTGAGACATGTTTTCTCTATACCAACTTTGTTGAGAGTTTTTATTATGAATGGATTTTGAATTTTGTGAAATGCTTTTTCTGGGTCTATTGAGATGATAATGTGATTTTTATCCTTCCTTTTGTTAATATGGTGTATCACATTGATTGATTTGAGGATATTGAACCATCTTTACATCCCTGGAATAACTCCCATTCCACCATCTTGATCGCCTCTCTCTTATAACACATTTAAAAGTACATATACTGGTTAGTTACAATCCTAGAAAGTTATGTATTTGCATTACTAAAATATCCTTTTGCCATGAACGACGCTTTAACTGTTTTGGAAGAAGATTTTTTTCCCCTTAGACAAAGTTGTACTACAGCAATAACTAGCCCCAAAGTCTGTATGACTTACAATAACAAAGGCTTATTTCTTTCTAGGAAACCTGTCTATTGCAAGTTGTTTGAAGCTCTGTTCCATATTGTTTCCATTTTCAGATCTGAGCTCAAGGAGCAGTCTCTACTTGGGACGGTACAAGCCTTATAACAGAGGAAGGAAGAGAGGTGGTGCTTAAATTTTTGCTGAGAAGTCCCATGTCACATCCATTCACATTTCATTGGCTAAAGCCAGACACATGGGCAAATATGATGTCAGTGAAATAAAAAGTATAATTCTCCCAGAGAGAGGGCATCATAAGAAATGTCTATAATTATTTTTAACAGAATAACATTTATCACAGATCCTAAATAGCTCTTTACCTGACCTCTTTTAGAATGGTGCATTAATTTGAAAATTGACACATTAATTTAATGTACAATAAATTTTTCATGGAAATATTAAGGTAGCCCACTCATTTTCCCTGGCTTGGCTATGCTCTTATCCCTCCTCAACCACACTCCTCTTAATTCCAGTCAAGAAAACTTTGGGCTACTTGGACTTCACAGCTTAGTGTCACATCACATATTTCTGGAAAAAGTGGGAGTGTTATTTCCTATATCATTGTTTTGCCCATCCTCTCTTCTCCCTTTCTTCTATTATTTAATATCTGCTTAGAGATATGTACAGAAAATTTAGAAACATGTGTAATTCAGTAACTAACAAATTCTCCCTAAATAGATTTAAACTTAAGTGGGAATAGAGAAGTTGATTGTCTGGAATCCAATAAAAGCCATCATTAATTGAGTATTCAGTGTGTGCCAGTCATGATTCTAAATGACTTACCTGCATTTTCTAATTTAATGCTTCTGAGAATGCTATTAAGTACATACCATTGTTAAAATGTGAATAGCAATGAGGAAATAGGTGCATTGAGATGTTAAATAACTTGTATAAGAACTCTCAAGTATTGAGTCCTGATTCAAATTCAGGCCTATCTTACTCCAGAACCTAAGTCTATAACACTATAATTCAGAAGATGGGCTTCAAACAATCTCAAAGTCCTTAATCGACAATCCGTAGGATTTTTAAACAGGCAAGGCTGAAATTTTAATATCAAAGGCAAATAGTACATTTTCTATGAAGTCATCCGCATCTGGGCAAGGCAAGCTGTAGATCTCAGACTAATTTTGGAAAAATTTCAGTGCAGATGAATAAATAATCTTAATTATAGTATATTTCAAAGCTATATAGAGGTATCACCTTAAAGTTCAGATAGAAACAAATTTTCAAAATAAGTTGTGATTAGGATTCTCTGGCTGATACAAAGTCATTCAACAAATATTATCTGCATCACAATATAATTATAACTTCATACCATTTAAAAAGAAAAGACCTTAAAAGCCTCAATAAAATATTAGCAAAATGAATCCAGCCCCAGATTAAAAGAATTATACATGATAACTAAGTGGAACTTATTCCAGAAATGTAAGAGTTGTACTAAGAAATAATTCAATGTAATATATCACATTAATAGAGGAAAAGGAAAAAGGGGGGGGAAAAACACCAGAATTGTCTCAAATCATAAAGAAAAAGCTTTTGACAAAATACACCACCCTTTCATGATAAAAACGTGGAACAAACTAAAAATAGAATACAACTCACTCAACATGATAAAGGGCATTTATGAAAAACCCACAAGGAACACCATGCTCAATGGTTAAAGACTGAAAGCTTTCCTTCCACTTAAAATCAGGAACAAGACAAGGATGGCTGGCTTTGTGATATCTATTCAACACTTCATGGAGGTTCTAGCTAGAGAAACTAGGCAAGACAAAAAGAAAAGGCAACCAAATTGGAAAGAAAGAGGTAAAATTATATTTATTCCCATTTGATAAGGTCTTATATATAGAAAATCTTTAAAAACCCACAAAAACTCTGTTAGAGCTAATAAATTAATTTGGCAAAGTGCAGGATACAAGGTCAACACACAGAAATCAGTTTTAGATGTATATACGAACACTGGACAATCCCAGAATAAAAGTAAGTAAACACTTCATTTATAATTGGATCAAAAAGTGTGATATTGGCATCAAGGTAGACATATTGATCGATGGAACACAACAGAGTTCAGAAAAAGCTTTTTTATTACTAAGGGCCAATGCCAGTTGAACACGTGTGTGAGCCTGAGAATTTTTTCATTCCCAGAACTGCAATATCAAAAGTTTAATCAAAATTTTAGCAATGGAGGAAACGATGATGTCTATAATGTCTTTTTGTCTAGTGGTATTTAAGATGTGCTAAGTTGAACCCCAAAGCTTTTGAAGAGTTGCCTTGAAAGCTGTGGAGAAAGATAAGAGGGGATGGAGACAAGTCATGGTGGCGCTATCCCACCACAACCACACCAGCAAGAATAGCTCCAGTTTAATCTATTTTGTTTATGGTGTCTCCCCATAACGTTATGCTGGACACATCAAAATTTACACTAAAATATGTATTTTATTTCAAGATTTCGTGGAGTTTGAAAGGGACAGAAGCATTTCTCTTATTTACTTGTAATCCCAATTATATTATCTTTGAAAGTAATGAGTGATGACTGCTTTCCATAAAGCCAATAGAACCTATAATCTTGTATCACATAGAATTTTCAGTGCACTTAACTCTTTTCATGATGCGAACATACTAGTGATGTAGGCAGTACAACTAATAAGATTCCTGTTTTTCATATGAAAAATTGAGATAGAGAAGCTACACTCTAACCAGGCGGCAGCCGAGCTAAGAACCAAACTCAAGTATTTTTTTGCACTCCAAATTCAGTGTTCTTGGTGTCTGCAGCTCTATCTCTAGCGCTTAGTATATTTTATTCTAAAATACTTAAAAGGAAATCTTTAGGAGGCTTAGGAACAGGGCCTAAAGAATAGATCCCTGATATTTAAAACTGGCTAAAGCCTACTGTGGGCTTATGGATTTTTGGAATATGGTTTGCCACTACTTAGGTGCCTCACCAAAATTCACATCTTCCCAGAACTTGTGAATGGAACTTTACTTAGAAATGGGGTTTTGCAGATACACTCAAGTTAAGGTTATATCAAATTAGGGTGGGTTCTAAATCCAATAAAACTGTCCTTATAAGAAGAGAGAAATTTGGACATACAGACACAGATGTACAAGGGAGAAGGCCAAGAGAAGGCAGAGATGGAGTGATGGAGTTACAAGTCAAGCAACGCCAAGAATTTCCTGCAACCACAAGAGGCTAGAAGAGGCAAAAAAGAATTCTCACCTACGAGCTACAGAGGGAATGTGGCCCTGCTGACATTTTGATTCAGACTTATAGGCTCTAAAACTGCGTGACAATAAATTTCTGTTATTTTAAGCCATGTAGTTTGTTACTCTTTGTACTGCAACTCTAGAAAACTAATTCTGGGTCTGTTTAGAAAGAGTCTTTGATTCCACTCTTAACTCAGTGGTCCCTGGAGTGGAGCTGGTTCAGAATCTGAGAGGCATTAGTGAGGGTTTCCCTAGAATAATAAGGGAGGAAAGTGCTTACCAAATGTGGATAAGATTGACCTGAGAAAAATGGAGGTGTTCTCCACAAGGCCCACCAGTTTGGTGCAAAGAGAGTAAGACTTCAAAAATAGAGAGCTAGGATCTAATTCTCGATATGTCACCATCCAAAAGCGAGACTTGTGCAAGGCACTTACTCTCTCCAGGCCTTTTTCTTGTGCTATAAAAAGGGAATAATTTCTCTGGACTTACTAATATTCAAAGGGATACTGTGTGTTTGACAACAAAATGTGAAATATTTTGAGAAGTCTAGAACTATTCAATCTTTATCATAGAGGACTATGAAAATATAAACCAATCTAATTATTTATATTTTTTTAATTTTGTGAGCTAGACTCTTCAAATATGGGGTGAGGAAATCAAATGGTTATTTCTTTTCCAAAGTTTAAATTTCTATCCTTTTCTTAACCTAACTGCAGAGCCTATAAAGGAAAAATTCCATGTTCGGTTTTTCTATTAACCTAGCTTGTTAAAGATACCACCACTTCAGGAAAATAATAACAACATCAAAAAGGAAGCAAAACAGGGCCATTATAACCCTCATAGCAGGGAATAAAAATTACCTTCATTCATGCCTCAAGTGGAAGAATTAGAGGTTTTGAAAACAATGAAGGCAAGTGACCAGTCATTTGCTTTCTTGCTCTCAGATCCACTTCCTGCTCTTTCCATATCACCAGAGGGCAGATCCCTGAAAACTACAGAGGCCTTAGAAGCCAGTAGAAATCCCTGGAGGCAAAGAGGGGAGCTGTGATGCGTCTCCTTCTCTCTCTGCCATGGGCTGAGTCTCTAGAAGGGACTGTGTTTTCTCTGTGGCTTCAGCACCTTCCATTCCACCCGCAATCCCTCCCTCGCATAGGCTCAGTTGCTGTGTGTGAGAATCACTGCGATTCTAGCTTCCAGTGTTTTGTCCTGACTCCTGTTCTGGCAACACAGCCCCCACCTATGTTACCTCCAGCCCTCGAGATAGGATTCGGTTCCTAGCGTTTTTAATTTCATTTTTTTTCACCTTCCGCATTGTTCTTTCATCTCTTCTAGCATCTTTGTTACTAATTCCCTATATAAATGTTTCTCTGATTTATTTGGAATGGTTTTTATTTTTCTGGATGGACTTTTATTGAATCACTAGGTAAAATTATTTTGTCCCTGCATGGAAGAAGTCATAAATACTTCCAAATTTTTCTGACTCTCTAGCCTCGGAAAAGATTGATTGCCCTTAATATACAGTATAGCATTGAAAAACGATAGCCACACAATTACTTACCCTGCTATAAATGCATGTAATACAAGAGCACATGATTAAATCTTTACTTCTCTTTTCTCTAGAATGAGTTTGGAGACAATTGTGAAAACAAACTTTCCAGAGGTGACAGGGAGGGGGGTTGGTAGGTAACAGAGAAGAAAGGATGAACAGAATGTTCAGCTTTGCTTGGAATGTTTCTGTGTGTAGTCAGAGTGCACACTCAGACCTTCTAACTAGGGAACTCTTTCTTGTCCTACAAAATTCAGCTCAGATATTACTGTCTGGGACAGATACTGCTAGCTGTTCACAAAAATTCATGTTGTCTTCTTCGTGGTCTATACAGCTATTTTACATTTCTCAACCTCCTGTGTTGGTAGGTGTAGCCATGTGTCTTATGTCTACTCATGGAATATAAACATAGTGATACTACCATTTCTGAGCATGGCTTATAAAAATATCTTGAGTTGCCTTGTCCATGCATTTCCCCTTTCTGCCTGCTGACAAGAAGCAAAGTATGATGATCTGGGAAGCTATGCACTGAAGATGACACAGCCTCTGTCAGCCTGATCTCTGAAATACTCCATGGTGGAGAGTCGATTTACCGACCCATTCACACACTGAGAACTGTTAAATGAGCCAAAATAAATTATTTTGAGCTATTAAACAGCTGGGGCCTATGAATTATAGCACCTAGCATGTCCCTAACCAATATACTTCCTCCAAAGTCCTTCTTAACTTCTGTAGAAGTAGCAGTTTCCTATTTTATGTACCTCGTTTATACCTCTGTGGCAACACTTTTCAAATTAGACTAGAGTTAATTGTTCATAATTATTTCTCTCTCTCTACTTCTCTGTCTCTCTTTAGAACATGAGCTTCACAAAGACAGGGAAAAGGTCTCATATACCTTTGTATCCCCAGTACCAAGCATTAGGTATGGAGCATACATGGTCTCAAGAATTTCATGTTGAATTGAATGGACAGGAATTGTAGTCTGCCTTCCCTTACCCCATCCTTCCTAAGATGAAAATCTTGTCCCTGAACTCTGAACATTTTTAACCAGTGCCCACTATTTGCTGGCAAACCTATCTTCCCAACCATCTACTCATCTACTTGAAGTTTTTACTTGAGGCTTCTGTATGTCAACCATTCCCGTTCTCCCCACTTTGTTACAGAACTGTCTGACCTCAGAGCCCTATCTATCTTCATTATGACCTATGGACTTCAGTTTCAGCATGGAAGTAATGCTTACACAATATCCTGGGTGATAAAAAATTAGTATCACCTCTTTATGAGCTTATGATAAGATCTCCCTGAATTCATACTCTGAGCTGTGTTATTTATTTAATTGGAAGAATTATAAGCCTGGAAACCTCTGATTTCTAACTTTAACCATTGTTAGTTATAATACTGAATTAAACAAACTAACAACCCTGAAAACCCATAAGTCCTGAGGTGAGAACAAAGGTCAACTCAATGAAATGCAGTTTTAGAAGCACAAGAACAAGAACAGTAATAGCAGGATATGTCTTTATGTTCTTTATTCAGCAAGAGTGAGAGTAGAAGATGCATTTTGAACATCTATTCACCTCACTGGTACTTTGATGTTAAGAATTGTACAGATTCCTAGTTTATTCCATTGCAAAGTAACTGAATCATAAAGTGTCAGGGCTGGAAGTTTCCTTTCAATTCATGTAGGCTTGACATGTTGAGAAATGCGGACCTTTTGAAAGTACATTTTCAAAGTTGTGGGCGTGCGCGCACGCACACACACACACACACACACACACATATTATGTATAATTTCAATAGCTCAAGTTTCCATGGAGGGCACCCATGATCTTTCATCCACCCATGGAAGCCCATTAATGAAATCTTGTGTGCACTAACAAATAAGTGTGGATATCAGCTATGAAGTTTACTCCTACAGCAATAAAGTGCAATAAATGTCACACTCATTAATTTATCAATTTCTCCACATTAAGTTGTATCTACTTCCAGCTCCTATAGACTGGGCTCATAGAAGAGTCCATCTCAATCTTCATTGAGAAGCCTGTTGCGTCCATCCCCAGGACTATGTAAAGGTTTCACATAGTGCAGATCATCAATGGAGTTTACACTTATTATGACTGATGTGCTCCTGGTCCAGGGCCACAAAGCTCCTGTTGCTAAACTTGGGTCGGCAATCTTTCCTTGTGGTTCTAGAAGTTTCACTCCAAGTATTATGTCACATTAGCATCACCAAGCCATCCCAACATAGGTATTGTCAGCTCTAGGGGAAAGGGAGGATGGTCACCATGCATGAGGGTGGAGATATTGCTATGGATTAATCCTTAAGGTCCTCAAACTCCAATCCCATTCCCAGTTCCATGGGAGAAACTCTAAAGGCTTCTCAGCTCCTACAGTTTTTGCCTCCTATGCTCCACCTTCTGGGAGAATTCAGCACAAATTTTTGCAACTGCTTTTTGCAGGATAGGAAGGCAGTGTACCTTAATATTTGAGTACCTGAGCTTTGGAACCAGACTAGTTGAGTTCAAGTTCCAACTTTAATTCTTTCTAACTATGAATGCATTAGTTTTCTAGGGCTGCCATAACAAATTACCACAAACTTGGTGACTTAAAACAACTGAAACTATCATCTCATAGTTTTGGAGGCCAGAAGTCTAAAATCAAGGTGTCAACAGGATTGATTCTTTTGGAGAAGCTGAGGGAAAATCTGTTCCTTGCCTCTCTCCTCATTTCTGGTAGTTGCCAGCAATCCTTGGCTTTGGTTGGCATGTAGATGTGTCACTTCAATGTCTGCCTCCAACTTCACATCACTTCCCCCTCCTTTTTCTTCTTTTATAAGCACACTTGTCATTCAATTTAGTCATTCGATTTTATCCAGGATGATCTCATCTCAAGATTTTAAACTTAATTACATCTGCAAAGATCATTTTCCCAAATAAAACCAAATTCACAGATTCTGGGTGGACATATCTTTTGAAGGACAAGCATTCAACCCACTACAGCAAACTTAAGAAATTTTTAACTGCATAATGTTCACTCTGGTCCTTTGTATAATGAAGAATGATGATAATAATAATAGTAAACTGCTCCATAAATTTACTGAGGATAAAAGAAGCTTATACATGTAAAGAACTTAAAGACTTCCTAGTAAACAATAAATATTCTTTGCTAAGCAGTATTTGCTATAATGGGGAGTTAACTTCTGAGTATCTGTTAATTTGTGCTCTTGGGTCAATTCAAAGCCCCATTAACAATACCTAAGGCAAGAAAGCACAAAGGGGCTAATAAACTCTTGTTTATGAAGATGAGGAAAATATGCACACTGAAAAACACAAATTACTCTGTCTCATTTCTGTAGCTATTTTGCCTTCGTACTGAGACAGAGTTTTAGCGGTGGAAATGTCAACTGTCTAGCAAGTTGCCTTTTATTTAGCCCAGAGGATATAACAATTTCCAGTGATAGGATGCCAGGAATGAAATGAAATGTAGTTAACAAATCAGAACCAAACCAGGCTTTAACATAGAGAATTTAATAGAGGGAACTGGCAAACCAGTGGGGACCGAAAGGACAAAAATGAAACACTGAAGTAACACAGACATACTCACTGCAGGAAACAGCTATCACTCCCAGCTAAGGGAGCAAAGGGAAGGGGTTGGAGTCATGGGGACTTAGAAGCATAGAGGAAGGGCTCTGTGGAGTTAGGAACCAAAGTCCTAAGGAGGTGTACTGCTCAGATGGTGCTGGTGTCTCTGAAGTTTGAATAAAGACTGCTGAACTGGGTTTAGACCTTGAGGAAGGGGCTTTGTCCCTCTTGTGCTTCCTGGTCAGTGGAAGATGAGTTTGGCTCTGAGAGTGTGGGAAAACCCAGAAACTGGTCCCAGCTACTGTTGCTAAACCCAACTTTCACTGTTGGGGTGAAGAATCGGTGGGGTGACAGGGAGCAACTTGGAAGGAGCAAGAACCTTCGTCCTCCTCTCGTCTTCCAGGCTCCTTCTAGGGCTCTTTATGGACAGAACCCAACAGGAAGTCAGCTGCTGAATAAATGTGTTTGAAGACTCCAGCTACAGTGTGCCAAAGCTAAAAACAGAGTGTGCATGGAGCCAAGAGGCCATAGTTTAATAATCAGCATTTGATAACTACGTGGCAAGCATTTTACATATATTATTTCTATTAATCTGCACAGTGGTATTATATATAGAGAGTAGTTATATATTATGATATTATAATATATGTTGTTTAATGTTTAATATGTTTAATATATTAAATTACCATATATAATAATTTATCATGTAATAATATAATAAATATTTGATTGCATTAAAAAAAGAAAAAATGAAGTTAGGAAAGTTAAGTCCCTAACAGCAAAAAGTTAATAAGTGGCCAGGCCAGAATTTTAACCAAGGTCTGTCTGACTTTAAAATCCATAGTGTTCTTAATCTGAGCTACCATCTGGGTATCAGAACTAAAATCTAAAATGTTCTCAGCAATCTGGAATACCAGGCAAAATCTAAAAATCATGTGTTATACCAAACATACATGCAACATTTTGCAACTGAACTAAAAGAAAAAAAAATAGGCACAATTATCAGAAAGAATATATGTGCCTATATAGCACAAAAAATGGATTAATGTGTTCTAGCCTATAGCAATCATAATGTTAATAAACAATGTTGTACAGCTATCAAAAAATAAATGTGGCCATTTTCTGCAGTGTGCAGAACAAGTAGGGTGATAACTCCTCTTTATTCTGCAATGATCAGGTCACAAGTGGAATTTTTAAATTCAATGTGGAGTATTAGATCATCAGAGTGAAGGGTTTCAAAATGAGTCCTCCCTAAAATGTGCTGCTTTGACATGTGGATTACTTTGAGCTGATGTCAATCACAGCCCAAAAGACTCAGAAAAAGCTTTTTACGTCCCTCTTAATTGCCTAAAAGAATTTAGATAGAGGGCCTGATCCAGGAAGAGAACTATTACCAGAGATAAGTACAAAGAATATGGACTAGGTGTGGTAAGCTGGGGAAACTCAGCAGGGCCTGGAGATCAAAGTCCTCTCCGTGTCCCATTGTCTCTGTATGGCATGGCAAACACTTGTTTACTAAATATTTGTTCTTCCCACCTTCCTGTGAATTATCTTTCTCCCCTTTGATGTCCCAGACCTCTATTCTCTTCTCCTTAGCTCAGAATGGCATATAAGCCTCAATTGCCTGACTGCCTATGGGTCTCATATTCTTATGGAATCCAATACATATGCAATTAAATTTGTTTTTCCCATATTAATCAGTTCTATGTTAATTTGATTATTAGGCCAAAGAATCAAGAAAGATAGAAATTTTTCCTCCCCTACAAGAGGAACTTTAAAAAAACTGAACTTTATGAGGTAAGAGTGACCATCATGATGAAGGGATGGAAAAGGCCTGCCATCATCCTGATTTCCACCCACCTCATCTCACTGCACAGTTAGGGTCATTGCCTCCTGCATGGTCTTCCTGCCTTGACCTGACCTTGCCAACATTATCCACCTTGTGGCACAGTGATCTCTGCAAAATACAAATGTGCTCATGTCGCACCCAGCTGTAGTTCACCCCAAAGCCTTTGTAATTACATTAAAATCACTTAATAAGGCTTCAAAAGTCCTCAGGTTCTCATACCCATTTCCTTCTTCAGACAGACAGACAGACACACACACACACACACACACACACACACACACAGCCACACACAGCCACACACAGCCAGATCTTGTTGATTCTTATCCCCATCCTTAGGGCATTCTTCTCCCTCTACTGGATCACTTTCCTACCTCTAACTTCCACTCGCACACTTGCCCTCTACACACCCCTTGCCTGCTAATTCTTGCTCATTCTTCTAAGGGGCAGCTCAGGCTTCACTTTATCTTGAAAGCCTTTCTTGACAGCCCCTGCTCCAGATTTCAGAGTGTTGGCCCCTTCCTTATGCTTTTATAGCCCCCTGAGCTTTCCCTATCTTAGCACATTATCACACTCTGATATAATTGCCATTTACTTGGCTCCTCTACTAAAGTTAAAGTTATATGAGAATAAGGACTTAGTTTGTCTTTTTACTATTTTACCTACACTACCAAATACAGTGCTCAGTGGACAACTGTGCCTTGAAAGGATTCATTCTTGAATAAAAGATAAAGGAATTTGAACAGAATAAGGATATTTGCAGATGGGAGTGTGAAAGCCATTTCCAGGGTATAAAGCAGTATACACTGATTTTTTCATTTAGACCAGAAAGCAGAACTAGGACCAATGGGTAGAATTGAATTGAAAGTAGATTTTCATGCAATACAAGAAAGAACTTCAGACATTAGAACAATCTGAAAACATGTCATGCTGGCTTTAGAAACAGGGAATTTTCTGTCACTGAAAATGTTCAAATTGAAAGGCAGGTCCATGAAATGCTAATAGGATATATTTTTGCTAATGGGATATATTTTAAGTGCTGAATAGATAAATTGGCAGTTTTCTAAAGGGTTGTGTTGAGAAAGAGTCTGAGACTCTATGTGGGATGGAGAGAAAAAAAATGTACAATCAATTATTAGTATCTTTCTTAGGACTGAATGGAATATGCAGTAATGGTCCATATCTGTCCTTCTGCATCCCTGCTTCTGTGTTATCCACCACACACACAGACACACACAGACACACACACACACAGAAACAAACAGAATTATAAAATGAAAGTCTTAATAGGGGGACTATCATTTCTTCAGTCAAAACAGCTCTTCACTGGGTGCACTGCCTGGAAACTCTTATTTTTTGAGTTAATGGAAAAATTTAATGTTCACAGTTGCTTCTTTTAACTGGAAAATGAGTAGTTTCATAATAGTTGACATGTTCTGATTCATTACTGTTTTTGCCTCTAAACAGAAAAAAAGAGAAGTGGGTGTATGGTTGTGGACAAAAACGATACGCTGGGAAGTCATGGATTCCAAGAATACCCAGTGGCTTATAACCTGGGGAGCAGCACGCAATAAGTTTAGTAGATTTTGCTAAACATTGGGCTTACTAAGAAAACAGCAAAACAAGTCTCAGCACATAATATTTAAATTCTGTGATTATTAGGAAAAGAGAAAAGTTCGTATTATCCTGGTCAAGGCTCCAAGTATGCCTTAGTACTAAGGGACCCCTCTGGGTCTCTGCATTTTGTACATAAAATAAAGATCTTAAGGTAGTTAAAGAGAAGCTAGTTTATTAACGGTGATGTTATCCTCCTTTTAGTGCTGCCTTTTCTTACACATTAATCTTTGGCATGCTGCTGATGCCTTTTCTGCATTGAAGTCAGGGGGCCTGGTTGATGTGAGGGCAGTGAATTGTGAAATACCAGGGTGGGTAATATACTGGCTCTGGCAGCTAGACTCTTCAGAAGGAAAAATAAATAGACTCCTTTCTTGCTTGTTAGGAGCATTAAATGCATGGATGTAGGTATAGCACATAGACTTGATACATACTAAATATTAAACAAATGCTAGTTGTTATTATTGTCATATTAATATTTTTATGTACTGTCAGGTGTCAAGTCAAGGGCAGTGCTCTCAACATTCTACTTCTAAGACAAATATAGGACTTTGATTTATAGGCTCAGGATTGAATTAGTCAACAACAGGAAAGGAAGCAGCATGGCTTAGGAACCAGGTACAGATTTTGGAACCACATACTTGGATTTGAGTCCCATTTCATCTACTTATTAGCTATGTGATTTGGGCACCTTATGTGCCCTCTCTGACTTCAGTCAGTTGTTGGATTAAGTAAGATTCTGCATGTAGTTAACCTAGCACAGTGCCTGGAACATAGTAAATGCCCATATTTATATATTTTTAAAAAGGTTAATAATCCCTGTTATTTTTGTACATTTCTTTTGATTTGGGTTTCTTTCCTTTCAATCAGTTCTCTGCATTGTACCCAGAGCTCTACTTCCAAAGGGTCAATCTGACTTTATCCCTCCTGTACTTAAGGCTCCTTATTAGTTCTCCTTTACACTCAGGATATTCATAACAGCAGGAAATACTAATGGTTCTGTGTGAGCATGTGCTGTTCTCTCTAACCCTTTTGGATGGAGCTTCCCCTGGCCTCAGGTATTTTGCCTTACAAGCATTCACTGGTCAGTATTCTGCTGGATATTCAACGGAGACTCTCTTCAGTTGTGTGAAGTCCTCTGTGCAGCTTTCTCTTCTCTAGTACTTGAAAATATAGTCACCTTGGTCTCCCCAAACTGTTTCTTCAACTCAAGGATTTCATCAGGCTTTGTCTCCTTGTAACCACAGCCTGAAAATTCTCTCACTGGGGCAACTGTAAGGTTCACTGGATTGTTTGTCTCCCAAACCCTAGAGATTCCTGCCCTTCATTTCCCATCTCCACTGTTCTGAAATCATTGTTTTATCTATTTAGTCTAGTTTTGTATTTGTTTTAGGTGGCGGGGTAAATCTGATGGATGTTACTCCATCTTGGCTGGAAGCAGAAATCTGGTAGCTCATTCATCGCAGTGTTTTCAGCTTAGACATTTGTCACCTTGGTTCATCAGAGAGAAGGTTCAAGACTTAGTCAACACTTTGTCAAATATAGGTGAGCCTAAATCCACCAAATGGCACCTTTCTTAACCGTTTTGCCATCTCTGCCACCATTTTGCACTGTTTTCCTGGAGTTCTGTTTTAGTTTCCCTCTTTTCACCTCTACATTCCTAGTACAACTCTCCTCTGAAGCCACTGAGACTGATTCCTACTTTTTATGGCCAGACCACCCACACCTTATACATGATTAGTATTTATACTGGGCTGGTACTGGATGCTCAGTTGTTGTTCTATTGTTACTTCTGGCACTCCCTATATAACGTATTAATTACTTCTGGATTAAGTATTCCTGGATACTTATGTACTTATATATGCCTTGTTTGGACATTCATGGATATCAATTCTTACCAAACTAAGACAGAGTTTACTACAATGCTCTGGACCCTTGAGCCAAATCTATATCCCCAGTGCTCTGCCTGTCATCCGTTCCCACCAAGATGTGCACGTGAGGATACAGCATACCTTGAACTCCCAACTAAAGACACTGAGAAGCTAAATAGTGACAACCATGAGTTTTGTTCTTAAAGAAAAATATTCACGTGCAGAGAAATTCCTGTCAAAATGTAGTAAGTTGTCTAGTTTAAACTTCTTTTGTTGTCTCAATTTTCAAGTGACTAGAAAAGCAAACAAACACATGGAAAACAAGGCCAGCAAAGTTTAGTAGAATTTCCCAACATCACAGAGCAAATTAATGTTAAAGGTAGTACTCATACTCAGGTCTTCTGCATCCTAATCGAGATTTCTTTTTTTCTGGACCACAAACCCTTACGTAGTTCTTTTGTAGAACAATTTATTATTAATATTCTTCCCGAAAGAGGAACACCCCCAACCAACCCAATTATTTGGCCCTGTAATTTTTTCTAAACCTGACTCAGATAAAGGAAATTTTCCTAAAGATTTTGTATGCTACCTTCTTAAGCCACCCTCTAATTTCACTCCCTCGTATATCATGGCAATCTACAAGGGGGGCCAAAGAGAAATTTTTGGCTACTATACTTTTTCTTAACTCTTTCCTGATTTATGAAGAGCCTACTACTCTACAAACGTTCAGGCTTCACATTCTGGCACTGCAAATTTTAGGATCCCAAGTTTCTTAATTTGTACATATCAGAGAAGCAGAGTACCTTATACTGTAAACCAGTGCACTGGAGAACAATTAGAACAATGATTTCCAAATTTGAGAAAATGGACCTATTGGGGATCCTTGATTTTACTTTTTCTCTCCATGGCAGTATGGTTTTATATCCATACAATCATAACTACTGTGTTCACAGGATTGTTGTGATTGGCATAGGGAGGGGAATCCCAGGCCAGGGTCATTATTTCCTTGAGATTATTGAAGAAGCAGCTTCAAAGCCAAAGTGACAGTAAATAGGAGTGGGGCAGTGGTGCTTAGTGAATTCCCACGTGGGTTAAATCCAGATAGAATTCAAAGTAGAGTAAACATAATAATTCTATTATTTCCTGCCAACTCCCACCTCATTACCTGAAGTGCTCCTGATTTGGAAAAAGTGGCAAGATAATCTCCAATGTCTAAATGAGATGGAGAGGGATTTGGGCCTAAGTGTCTCTTTCTGCAGCATCTTATAGCTTGGGGTTTCTATATTCAAGAGTCTCCGTTCAATGCTGAGCTGCTCAGATGCTTCACAGAAGTCCTTATCTTCTCAACTTTGACAAACACTGAAATAAACATTAAAGATGGGAGGGAGGGTGTGAATGGGAGTTGATAGCAGAGCCATATTAAAGAAATTAGTTGATATATTAGAAGAAAATAGAAAACATTATGAAAGAAGGGACTACTTAAAGTTATGTAATCTTGAGTTAATAATAGCATAGTCTTCTCTTAGACACAGACACACATACCTACAAATGATTCAAAAGATTTCTAAGAAGAACAGTATGGAGGTTCCTTAAAAAACTAAAAATAGAATTACCATGTGACCCAGCAATCCCACTACTGGGCATGTACCCAAAGAAAACCATAATTCAAAAAGACACATGCACCCCAATGTTCACTGCAGCACTATTTACAATAGCCAGGTCATGGAAGCAACCTAAATGCCCATCAACAGGCAAATGGATAAGGAAGATGTAGTACATATATACAATGGAATATTACTCAGCCATAAAAAGGAATGAAATTGGGTCATTTTTAGAGACGTGGATGGATCTAGAGACTGTCATACAGAATGAAGTAAGTCAGAAAGAGAAAAACAAATATCGTATATTAACGCATATATGTGGAACCTAGAAAAGTGGTACAGATGAACCGGTTTGCAGAGCAGAAATTGAGACACAGATGTAGAGAACAAATGTGTGGACACCAAGGGGGGAAAGCGGTGGCAGTGGCGGGTGGTGGTGTGATGAATTGGGAGATTGGGATTGACATATATACACCAATATGTATAAAATGGATAACTAATAAGGACCTGCTGTATAAAAAAATAAATAAAATTAAATTTTAAAAAAGTATCATTTAAAAAATTCTACAAATAAGAAATAACTCAAAGTAGGATAACAATTTAAAAAAAAAAAGATTTCTTGCCTGTCAGCCTGGATCATTCCTACTCTTTTGTCATTTTTAATTTAATTAGGATCAATGCTGTCTTTTGCAGCATCAGGTCTTGGAAATCTTACTTATTAATATTCTTCAACCGTTGGCAATAGCAACAATAATTATAATTGCACAAGTACCAGCAATGTGCCAGGCACTACCTAAGTCCTTTAAAATACCTCTAACTTGACAATAACCGGGTAGGTATAATTAGCTCATATTTCAGCTAAGGAAATAGAATCTCAGAGAGAGTAAGTAACTTGCCCAAGGTCACACAGCTGGCAGATGGTAGAGAGTCAGGACTCTGTTTGATACCAAAGTCCTTGCTGTTACAGTTACTGGAATTATAGCTCAGGCTAAATTATTCCTCCCTGCTCACTCTGTTCCCCAACTCCAAGGGTGGTCATCATTATTATAATCTTGGAGCTGTTTCAAAGACATGGTGGCTTTGCAGATTCAACTACAGGATGAGAAAAGCAAACAAAGTGAGTGTTCATTTTCAGCCTTTATGTGGGTCTTTTCATCTTCAAAGTCCTTTGTGAATATTAAACAATTAATCCCCCTGGAAGCTCTTAGCATTGAGGGTAGTGAACATTTCCATTAATGTTGACGAATATCTATTGCTGTTGGTGAAGTTTTGCCTTTCAGGCTGTGCTTCTAAAGCCTCAAAGCCTTGACATAAATGAAGCACGTTTTCATTCACATATCTCTCCCAGGTGTATGAGGGAGTTGCTGAGAGGTCTAAACACAGGGCTTTTTAAAGTACTTTTGAAGAGTTAAAAAGCTTTGTGGGTTCTTCTTCTTGAACACATATACACACACAAGCACAGTTTTTATGATAAATCAGAAAAGTTGATGGTGCATGTGTATATATTGCTGAGCCCTTGTGTGTTATTCCAGACAACATGGCACACAGAGGAGACTCATCTGTTATGGCTGAAGTCACAGCTGAGCTGCACAGTTGTCTCTGTGGTGCACCTGGTTAGCACATTTGGTTGCTAACTGAAAGGTTGGTGGTTCAAACTCACCCAGGGATAATTTGGTCTTCTTTTCAGGAACATGTGAGCAGCCCTGTTTCAGGAATTTATTACTCTTTTGTGAAGCACTGTTGCAGTGTTCTCTAAACTGGTCTGCTAAATCCCACCCCAGGTACTTGTTAAAACCACAAGTTCCAGGACCTTGAGATTCTGATCCTGTTGTTCTGAAAAGGTGGCTGGGAATTTGCATGTTTAAGCCATACTCTCTGCCCTTCCCCCCACCCAGGAAATTATTTTATCATTCATGTTTGCACAGAATTTGTGTAGAAGATAAAATAACTGGCTCCAGAGCCACACTGCTTGGGTTGGCGTCTCTGCTTCTCCACTCACGACTCTGGAAAGTTCCCTGACCCCCATCTAAAGTAGCCACCAGTGACTGTGTAGCACAGCATCCCCCTGTAGTTATCAAGCACATGTTGGTATCTGACACTTTAATTTTAATTTTTAAAAATTGTTTATTGTCTGTCTCTCTTAACTCACCATCTTCCAAAGCTCCCCACGCCCTCTGTGGTGCTCATGTGCTGTGTCCATTTGGCTACGCTGGAGCTGGATTTCTTGGAATTCCCTTCCTTTATGGAGCTATCAGAACATTTTGCATGAGATTTGAAAGATGGGAGTGAAGCAGTAGTTATTTTTCTTTCAGGTCACCATTGGTTAGAGGTGCTGAGGAACAGATGCAAAGGTGCTGGGAGGTTCCAGTTTGTCCTCACTTTTCCTCACCCCACATCCAGGTCTCCTTCCTGACTTCCAGCCCTGCTGACCAACGCCGACCATAGGCCCACTACCAGATACTTTCTGTGAATTCACAGAGACGGAGCCATGAAGAGCCAACAGCATTCCAGAGATCTCTACGACACTCTGGAAGCTGGACTTGCCCTTGAATGGTGAATGAACTGGAACTAGGCAAACTCCTAATGGCTTTAGTTCCAGAAAATGTAAATTCTGTGAAGTCTGACCTACACTGTCTTGTTCGTCTTTATTGCCTCAGTACCTAGAAAAAGATCCAGCATGCAGTAAGCAACCAATGAGTGTTAGCTGAGCAATGACACTGAGTGACGAAAGTGATGGCTTCCTTATCTATAGAATGGGGGTAATGATGCTTCTCTCATTGAGTTGGGTGAGGACAAATGAAATAACATATAAACAGTTCAGTACTGAGCTGGCATGTAATAAGTTCTGATATATGGTTGTTGTTGTTGTTTATTTTGTTCTTAGGGCTTTGAAAATATCAAATCTGCCACAGTGAGCCAAAAACATTGTAAGTTTGTGATTCAATCTGTCTCAAGAGTCAGTCACAGAGACCTTCAAGATGGTGGAAGAGTAAGATGCGGAGATCAGCTTCCTCCCCACAAATACACCAGAAATACATCTACATGTGGAACAACTCCTACAGCACACCTACTGAACGCTGGCAGAAGACCTCAGACCTCCCAAAGGGAAGAAACTCCCCACGTGCCTGGGTAGGGCAAAAGAAAAAAGAATAAACAGAGACAAAAGAATAGGGACGGGACCTGCACCAGTGGGAGGGAACCGTGAAGGAGGAAAGGTTTCCACACACTAGGAAGCGCCTTCGCGGGAGGGGACTGCGGGTGGCAGAGCGGGGGAGCTTCAGAGGAGAGCACAGCAACAGGGGTGCGGAGGGCAAAGCGGAGAGGTTCCCGCACAGAGGATCGGTGCCGACCGGCACTCACCAGCCCGAGAGGCTTGTCTGCTCCCCCGTCGGGGTGGGCGGGGCTGGGAGCTGAGGCTCGGGCTTCCATCGGAGCGCAGGGAGAGGACTGGGGTTGGCTGCGTGAACACAGCCTGCAGCGGGTTAGTGCGCCATGGCTAGCCGGGAGGGAGTCCGGGGAAAAGTCTGGACCTGCCGAAGAGGCAAGAGACCATTGTTTTGGGGTGCGCGAGGAGAGGGGATTAAAAGCGCTGCTTGAAGGAGCTCCAGAGATGGGCGCGAGCCGCGGCTATCAGCGCGGACCCCAGGGACGGGCATGAGACGCTAAGGCTGCCTCTGCCGCCACCAAGAAGCCTGTGTGCAAGCACAGGTCACTATCCACACCCCACTTCTGGGGAGCCTGTGCAGCCCGCCACTGCCAGGGTTCCGGGATCCAGGGACAACTTCCCCGGGAGAACACACGGCGCGCCTCAGGCTGGTGCAACGTCATGCCGGCCTCTGCAGCTGCAGGCTCGCTCCGCATCCGCACCCCTCCCTCCCCCGGCCTGAGTGAGCCAGAGCCCCCGAATCAGCTGCTCCTTTAACCCCGTCCTGTCTGAGCGAAGAACAGACGCGCTCTGGCGACCTACATGCAGAGGCGGGTCCAAAGCCAAAGCTGAACCCGGGGAGCTGTGCAAACAAAGAAGAGAAAGGGAAATCTCTCCCAGCAGCCTCAGGAGCAGGGGATTAAATCTCCACAATCAACCTGATGTATCAGGAATACCTGAATAGACAACGCATCATCCCAAATTGAGGAGCTGGACTTTGAGAGCAAGATATGTTATTTTTTCCCCTTTTCCTATTTTTGTGAGTGTGTATGCTTCTGTGTGAGATTTTGTCTGTATAGTTTTGCTTTCACCATTTGTCCTAGGGTTCTGTCCATCCGGTTTTTGTTTTGTTTTGTTTTTAATTAAAAAAATTTTTTTTCTTAATAATTATATTTTGTTTTTTATTGTAATAACTTTATTTTATTTTATCTTACTTTATTTTATTTTATCCTGTTTCTTCCTTTCTTTCTACTTTTAATCCCTTTTATTGTGAGCCGTGTGGATGAAAGGCTCTTGGTGCTGCAGCCAGGAGTCAGTGCTGTGCCTCTGAGGTGGGAGACACAACTTCAGGACACTGGTCCACAAGAGACCTCCCAGCTCCACATAATATCAAATGGCGAAAATCTCCCAGAGATCTCCATCTCAATGCTAAGACCCAGCTCCACTCGGTGACCAGCAAGCTACAGTGCTGGACATCCTATGCCAAACAACTAGCAAGACAGGAACACAATCCCACCCATTAGCAGAGAGGCTGCCTAAAATCATAATAAGGTCAGAGACACCCCAAAACACACCACCGGACACAGACCTGCCCAACAGAAAGAAAAGATCCAGCCTCATCCACCAGAACACAGGCACTAGTCCCTTCCACCAAGAAGCCTACACAACCCACTGAACCAACCTTAGCCACTGGGGACAGATACTAAAAACAACAGGAACTACGAATCTGCAGCTTGTGAAAAGGAGACCCCAAACACAGTCAGTTAAGCAAAATGAGAAGACAGACAAACTCACAGCAGATGAAGGGGCAAGATAAAAACCAACCAGACCAAATAAATGAAGAGGAAATAGGCAGTCTACCTGAAAAAGAATTCAGAGTAATTTTGGTAAAGATGATCCAAATCTTGAAAATAGAATGGAGAAAATGCAAGAAACGTTTAACAAGGACCTAGAAGAACTGAAGAGCAAACAAACAGAGATGAACAACACAGTAAATGAAATTAAAAATTCTCTAGAAGGAATCAATAGCAGATTAACTGAGGCAGAAGAACGGATAAGTGACCTGGAAGATAATATAATGGAAATAACTTCTGCAGAGCAGAATAAAGAAAAAAGAATGAAAAAATTGAGGACAGTCTCAGAGACCTCTGGGACAAAATGAAATGCACCAACATTCAAATTATAGGGGTCTCAGAAGTAGAAGAGAAAAAGAAAGGGACAGAGAAAATATTTGAAGAGATTATAGTTGAAAATTTGCCTAATATGGGAAAGGAAATAGTCAGTCAAGTCCAGGAAGTGCAGAGAGTCCCATACAGGATAAAACCAAGGAGAAACATGCGAAGACACATATTAATCAAACTATCAAAAATTAAATACAAAGAACAAATATTAAAAGCAGCAAGGGAAAAGCAACAAATAACATACAAGGGGATCCCCATAAGGTTAGGGACTGATTCCTCAGCAGAAACTCTGCAAGACAGAAGGGTGTGGCAGGACATATTTAAAGTGATGAAAGGGAAAAACCTACAACCAAGATTACTCTACTCAGAAAGGATCTCACTCAGATTTGATGGGGAAATTAAAAGCTTTACAGACAAGCAAAAGCTAAGAGAATTCAGCACCACCAAAGCAGCTTTACAACAACTGCTGAAGGAACTTCTCTAGGCAGAAAACACAAGAGAAGGAAAAGACCTACAATAACAAACTCAAAACAATTAAGAAAATGGTGACAGGATCATACATATCAATAATTACCTTAAATGTAAATGGATTAAATGCTCCAACCAAAAGACATAGACTGGCTGAATGGATAAAAAAGCAAGACCCGTATATATGCTGTCTGTAACAGACCCGCTTCAGACCTAGGGACACATATAGACTAAAAGTGAGGAGATGGAAAAAGATATTCCATGCAAATGGAAATAAAAAGGAAGCTGGAGTAGCAATTCTCATATCAGACAAAATAGACTTTAAAATAAAGACTATTACAAGAGACAAAGAAGGTCACTACATAATGATCAAGGGATCAATCCAAGAAGAAGATATAACAATTGTAAATATTTATGCACCCAACATAGGAGCACCTCAATACATAAGGCAAATGCTGCCAGCCATAAAAGGGGAAATCAACAGTAATAAAATCATAGTAGGGGACTTTAACACCCCACTTTCACAAATGGACACATCATCCAAAATGAAAATAAATAAGGAAACACAAGCTTTAAATGATACATTAAACAAGATGGACTTAATGGATATTTATAGGACATTCCATTCAAAATCAACCGAATACACTTTCTTCTCAAGTGCCCATGGAACTTTCTCCAGGATAGATCATATCTTGGGTCACAAATCAAGCCTGGGTAAATTTAAGAAAATTGAAATCATAGCAAAAATCTTTTCTGATCACAACACTATGAGACTAGATATCAATTACAGGAAAAGATCTGTAAAAAATACAAACACAAGGAGGCTAAACAATCCACTACTAAATAACCAAGAGATCACTGAAGAAATCAAAGAGGAAATCAAGAAATACATAGAAACAACTGACAATGAAAACACGACAACCCAAAACCTATGGATGCAGCAAAAGCAGTTCTAAGAGGGAAGTTTATAGAAATACAATCCTACCTCAAGAAACAAGAAACATCTCAAATAAACAACTTAACCTTACACCTAAAGCAATTACAGAAAGAAGAACAAAAACCCCCCAAAGTTAGCAGAAGGAAAGAAATCATAAAGATCAGAACAGAAATAAATGAAAAAGAAATGAAGGAAACAATAGCAAAAATCAATAAAACTAAAAGCTGGTTCTTTGAGAAGATAAACAAAATTGATAAACCATTAGCCAGATCCATGAAGAAAAAAAGGACAAAGACTTAAATCAATAGAATTAGAAATGAAAAAGGAGAAGTAACAACTGACTGTGCAGTAATATAAAGGAGCATGAGAGACTACTACAAGTAACTATATGCCAATAAAATGGACAACCTGGAATAAATGGACAAATTCTTAGAAATGCACAACCTTCTGAGACTGGACCAGGAAGAAATAGAAAATATAAACAGACTAATCACAAGTGCAGAAATTGAGACTGTGATTAAAAATCTTCCAACAAACAAAAGCCCAGGACCAGATGGCTTCACAGATGAATTCAATCAAACATTTAGAGAAGAGCTAACACCTAATATTCTCAAACTTTTCCAAAATATATCAGAGGGAGGAACACTCCCAAACTCATTCTACGAGGCCACCATCACCCTGATACCAAAACCAGACAAAGATGTCACAAAGAAAGAAAACTACAGGCCAATATCACTGATGAACATAGATGCAAAAATCCTCAACAAAATACTAGCACACAGAATCCAACAGCACTTTAAAAGGATCATACACCATGATCTAGTGGGGTTTATCCCAGGAATGCAAGGATTCTTCAATATACACAAATAGATCAATGTGATACACCATATTAACAAATTGAAGGATAAAAACCCTATGATCATCTCAATAGATGCAGAAAAAGCTTTCGACAAAATTCAACACCTATTTATGATAAAAACCCTCTAGAAAGTAGGCATAGAGGGAACTTACCACAACATAATAAAGGCCATATATGACAAACCCACAGCCAACATTGTTCTCAATGGTGAAAAGCTGAAACCATTTACACTAAGATCAGGAACAAGACAAGGTTGTCCACTTTCACCAATATTATTCAACATAGTTTTGGAAGTTTTACCCACAGCAATCAGAGAAAAACAAGAAATTAAAGGAATCCAAATCAGAAAAGAAGAAGTAAAATTGTCACTGTTTGCAGATGACATGATACTCTACATAGAGAATCCTAAAGATGCTCCCAGAAAACTACTAGAGCTAATCAATGAATTTGGTAAAGTAGCAGGATACAAAATTAATGCACAGAAATCTTTTGCATTCCTATACACTAATGATGAAAAATCTGAAAGAGAAATTAAGGAAACACTCCCACTTACCATAGCAACAAAAAGAAAAAAATACCTAGAAATAAACCTACATAAGGAGACAAGAGACCTGTATGCAGAAAACTATAAGACACTGATGAAAGAAATTAAAGATGATACAAACAGATGGAGAGACATACCATGTTCTTAGATCAATATTGTGAAAATGACTGTACTACCCAAAGCAATCTACAGATTCAATGCAATCCTTACCAAACTACCAATGGCATTTTTCACAGAACCAGAATAAAAAATTTCACAATTTGTATGGAAACACAAAAGACCCCAAAATCCAAAGCAATCTTGAGAAAGAAAAATGGAGCTGGAGAAATCAGGCTCCTGGACTTCAGACTATACTACAAAGCTACAGTAACCAAGACAGTAGGGTACTGGCACAAAAACAGAAATATAGATTAATGGAACAGGATAGAAAGCCCAGAGATAAACCCACGCACATATGGTCACCTTATTTTTGATAAAGGAGGCAAGAATATACAATGGAGAAAAGACAGCATTTTCAATTAAGTGGTGCTGGGAAAACTGGACAGCTACATGTAAAAGAATGAAATTAGAACATTCCCTAACACCATACACAAAAATAAACTCAAAATGGATTAAAGACCTAAACGTAAGAGCAGACACTATAAAACTCTTAGAGGAAAACATAGGCAGTACACTCTATGACATAAATCACAGTAAGATCCTTTTTGACCCACCTCCTAGAGAAATGGAAATAAAAACAAAAATAAACAAATGGGACCTAATAAAACTTCAAAGCTTTTGCACAGCAAAGGAAACCATAAATAAGACAACCTTCTGAATGGGAGAAAATATTTGCAAACAAAGTAACTGACAAGGGATTAATCCCCAAAATATGCAAGAGCTCATGCAGCTCAATATCAAAAAAACAAACAACTCAATCCAAAAAATGGGCAGAAGACCTAAATAGACATTTCTCCAAAGAAGATATACAGATTGCCAACAAACATATGAAAGGATGCTCAACATCAACATCACTAATCATCAGAGAAATGCAAATCAAAACTACAATGAGATATCACCTCACACCAGTAAGAATGGCCATCTTCAAAAAATCTACAAACTATAAATGCTGGAGAGGGTGTGGAGAAAAGGGAACCCTCTTGCACTGTTGGTGGGAATGTAACTTGATACAGCCACTGTGGAGAACAGTATGGAGGTTCCTTAAAAAACTAAAAATAGAACTACCATATGACCCAGCAATCCCACTCCTGGGCATATACCCTGAGAAAACCAAAATTCAAAAAGAGACAGGTACCACAATGTTCATTGCAGCTCTATTTACAATAGTCAGGACTTGGAAGCAACTTAAGTGTCCACTGACAGATGAATGGAGAAAGAAGATGTAGCAATTATATACAATGGAATATTACTCAGCCATAAAAGGAAACGAAATTGAGTTATTTGTAGTGAGGTGGATGGACCTAGAGTCTGTCATACAGAGTGAAGTAAGTCAGAAAGAGAAAAACAAATACCGTATGCTAACACATATATATGGAATGCAGAAAAAAAAAAAGTTTCTGAAGAACCTAGTGGCAGGACAAGAATAAAGACACAGACATAGAGCATGGACTTGAGGACATGGGGAGGGGGAAGGGTAAGCTGGGACGAAGTGAGAGAGTAAAATTGACATATATACACTACCAAATGTAAAATAGAGAGCTAGTGGGAAGCAGCTGCATAGCACAGGGAGATCAGCTCAGTGCTTTGTGGCCACCTAGAGGGGTGGGATAGGGAGGGTGGGGGGGAGACGCAAGAGGGAGGAGATATGGGGATATATGTATATGTACAGCTGATTCACTTTGTTATAAAGCAGAAACTAAGACACCATTGTAAAGCAATTATACTCCAATAAAGATGTTTAAAAAAATAAAAAAGAGTTAGTCATCTGCCAAATCACTTGGGATTAGTCTTGCTTTTGCCCTAGAATTATAATGTCATCTTGGAGTACTATAGAGCAGGAGAGGATGCTGAAGACTTCTGTGTTCAAAAGATGAGGAAATAGAGACCCGAAAAGTGAGGAGATTTGTTAGAAGAAGAGGTAAAACTAATAACATGTTGTATTAAAGCAGTCCAGAGTTCTTTCTGTGAACTTATGTAAAATAAAAGTCTTAAAATAGTTCATAATTACACACACACAAATGTGTATGTATATATATTCACATGGTAATATGTGTATAGGGCAATAGTGTCTTGCTTTGTATGGGTAGGGGGTTCATGGTGTGATCAGAGCAATAAACCTAATGCTGGGACTGCCAAGTGAGAAGCAGGCTCTCTCCTCTACTGGATTGGCCAGCCGTGAAGATACTATATACCTGGAGCTGCCTCGAGCTTCTCCAGGAAGGCTGAGCATGAAGCCAACATGAAAGGAAACACAACCAAGAGATGGGAGAAACTAAATCCTAATCATTTATCACGAGTCCTTGATTAAGGACTCTCTAAAACTAGACTAACTCAGGATGTATTTTGCTTAAATTAGATGAGACGAATTTTCTGGCACTTGCAATTAAAAGCATCATAACTAAAGTATTGGTTACAAAACAAAAATAAAAGTGGGAGGCACTTTGTGCCATTGTCCTAGTCCCCAACCAACATTTTTCCTAGGTCACAGTTGTTACTCTAAGTTAGAGGGGAAGGTATGTCCCTGCATTGCCTCACCTCCCTATCCTACCCACATGCATATAACTCAGTTTACACTGGACTTTGCAATCCTGACCACACCATTCATTCATTCAATGCACATAAACTGAGCACATTATAACCTCAAAATTGTATATTCTATTTAGGAAAGGGTTAAAAATGAAATGATAACTGCTAAACATAGACTAGAATGCCAGGCTTTAGGAAAGCTGATTGTAGGGACTAACCTTGACAAAGATTTAGTGTGAAGGTGAGCAGGAAAGCCTTCAGAGAGGACAAGAGATCAAAATTAACTTTTAGAGGTTTGGCGGGAATTTACTGTCTAGTCAAGAAATTATGTGGAATCCTAAGAGAGAAGACATGCAAAATCATAGAGATGATAGATAATTGGAGATATGCAAATACTTGCTAGAGTGCAAAGTACACAGTAGGAGCTTGGAAGAAGAGTCTAGAGGGAGAAAACTGGGAGTTCTGGTATATGACACTGAAATTCTTGGATTTCTGTACTGTGAGCAATGGAGGACCACGGAAAGGAATTCAGATGGATGAGGATGTTCTGGCCTCTGTTGGGCCATTGTGATAAGACTGCTTTTTCTTCACTTGTCTAGCCTTTCAAAAAACACACACAGACTGGCATCACCTTCTTTACTGAAATTCCCCTGTAAAACCCATATCATTCCTAGGAGAAGGCATTGCCCTGGAGAGCTGGAGTGCAGCCACGTATACTATACATGTTCCAGAATTGTTCTGTCTGAACCCTTTGGCTACTTTACAGACAGCTTCCACTGCCATTATTTTATTTTCCTCCTTCCTCCTGTCCCTGATCAATTTTCTTTTGCTTTGGATGAATCCTCCCTTAACCTCTCATGTCACATCCCTCCCTTTTTGTTTTATAGGTTCAGTGATCAGATTTGCATTTTAGAAAGACTGTTCAGTGGACAACAGTTTTGAACAAGGAAAAATTGAAGGCAGTGAAAGCAGATGGGAAGTTGTTGCAAAACTGCAAGGGAGAGATGAGGGTAAAGGGGGGTGATGACGAGGAGAGGATACTTCAGAGTGATAGCCACCGTACATGTGGAATGGGTAACTGCAGTTGGGGTATGTGTATCAAAAAGCAGTTAGCATATGTTCTGGAAGAAACTTCAGCATGCGGAGGCTTAAACTGCATTCAGAATTGAATTTCCAAGCTCAGTAAATTTACAATGTGCTTCTTCAATCCATCCCCACCCCCTCGCTCCACAGCTCAATGAAATAGCTAAATAATTAAATCCTAAAATGCTTCCAGGATATGCTTTGTTGTTGAAACACATCTGCTACATGTTGGAGGAGCCTTTCCCAGCAGATGTTCTATTCCTTTGGCTTGTTTGTTTATCTATGGAAATGAATATCTTAAACCTCCGCTCCTGCTAAGCTTAATAAAAAGGAATCCTTTCCACATTCATCTTCTTCACAATGCCCCTTGTGGCCCCTTTTCAAAACATTAAGGACATATGCTGTGCAGCTAATTTTTTTTTTTCATCCTACTGCAGTGCATTAATCCAAGGGAAGGCCATCTTCAGCTCAGGACTTAGTATGGAGGAAGTAATCTGTACACCACATTCTCTCCCGAAGAAAACAGTCTCTGTAGTTGGATGAAAAGACACTGAAAGCCAGGACTCTAAAGAGACTGGGGCCTCTCTCATTAACCCTGGGATAGTGCAGGCTATTCATTGAGCAATTATTTAATGGAGTTCAGTTAAAGTCTTGCCCACAGAAAAACTAGGAGATGGAGAAAACAAACCATAGACTGAACCAGCATAGTTTGATGATGAACAAGAAAATGTATATTCATCCGATTTGGGGAAAAGTGGGAGCTGTGAAGAATAAGTAGATAGGATTCAATACACTCTCTGTAAAGATCATGAACATAAGGAAAGACTTAATAAACATCTTGGAGACATTCATGGTCTCCAAATTTATTGAAACCCCGTTGGTGAAAGAGCTCCTAGGGAACTCTTAGGAGAGGCATTTGCTTCCCATTTATGCGTGGAGATGGTCAATGTTATATGGGCTCAATAAAAAGATGTAACTAAGTCATCTTTGAAATACAGATGAGGGAGGAAGAAAAATGACATTTTAATTAAAGTTAAGTATGGTACAGCTTAGCAGCATGAGGGGCCATACGGTGCATTCTAAAATTAACTGCAGGTGTCATAATATCAATACAGGAAAAGTTATGTATATATATATTTCCTTTAGGGTAAAATAAGCATTTGACTCATGAACTCCATTTTGTATAGCATTTAATTTCTAAGTCTCAGGAACCTGGGCTTTTAGTCATGATCGAATTTCCTTAGAAGCATCTGGCTTATATTTTATAGATCAGTGTCCTATTACAAGAGAAGTATTGTGTTATTAAAGAGAAGTTTGTCTCTCTTTGTTCTTGTGGGAATGAACGTTTTTTTCTGTCTAGATGTTTGTAGAATGTTTTTCTTCAAACCTGAAATTCATGTTTCTGCCAGGATGTGTCTACATATATGACTCTTTGATTTTGCTTAGCATACCCTGACCTTTTTCCATTTGCATCCTCAGGTCATTGGCTCAGAGAAGATCTCTTCTCTTAAAAATACTCCATTGTTCCTACCAAATGTAAAATAGATAGCTAGTGGGAAGCAGCCGCATAGCACAGGGACATCAGCTCAGTGCTTTGTGACCACCTAGAGGGGTGGGTTAGGGAGGGTGGCAGGGAGAGACGCAAGAGGGAGGAGATATGGGGCTATGTGTATATGTATAGCTGATTCACTTTGTTATAAAGCAGAAACTAACACACCATTGTAAAGCAATTATACTCCAATAATGATGTTAAAAAGAATACTCCATTGTTGCTTTTGTTGCATTTATCAATTTCCTTTTCAGGTATAGCAATTATCCAGACAGTGGCAGGTGATTCTCTCTTTCCTACTCTTGTGTGACCGTTTGCCCTCTCTATTTTCATGTCTTTGTTTTCTCAGGTTTTCCTCCACCATCTTGATTTGATTTTTCACATTCTTATCTTTTCTGCCTCCATCTGCCTTCAATATGGTCTGTAATTCTGCTACTATAATTTTGGTATTTTTGCTTTTTTTTTTTAGCTCACCCAACTTTGTTTTCATCCTATTCTGCTATTCTTTTATTTCAGCCTACTTTTCTTTTGTGACTTTTTGCTTCTATGTAACAGATATTTTTTTCTGTTTCTTAGTGTATTTCACTGAATATTTAAGTTTAAAATTTTCTTTTGGATTTTAATATGTCATTTTTAAAAACACGATATTCTTATACTTATAGTTTCCTTTCCTTTTCTGTAACTTGTATATGCCCAATATTTTCTTAATTCACTTGAATCTGCCTTGGATGGAGTAAGGTGTCTCCAGACTGGGTGTTTGCCAATAATGTGAGAATTTCTCTTAACTCTGCTACTCATTTGTCTAATGCTGGACTCTTATTTGCAGTCTACAGTGGAGTGATGGGCAAGGCTCCCAACTCATTTCCTGGTTTCTGCAAGATATCTAGGTAAAAGGGATCTATTTTATTGAACTGGGAACCTTTCTATCTCTACAGCATACATGGCATGTTCTGTCTAATCTCCAAAATGCAGTGCTTCTGTATATATATTTTTTGTATTTGCTTTCACTGCTTACCATTAAGGATCATACCTCACAAGTTCTCTTCCTCAAATCCTGACATTTTCTGCCCTGTTGTATTCTTCAGGGGTAGAAGACATAGATGGAGGAGAAGTGAAATATAACTGATTATTTGAAGGAAAAAAGTCAGTACCCGTGCATGAATTGCCTAGTTTTAATTTGACGGAGACCCAAGTGTCTCCATCAGGAGGACAATCTAAGGTGGAAGAATTTTCTTCCAATATTCTTTGGAGCAATACTTTGAGCATGAATAAAACTATTTGCTGAAGACTGGATAGAAGTTTTTTTGAATTTTTATTGCAATATATTTCACTGGATTTAAAATTATTAAGAATCCTTCAAAAATTCAAGTCAATTTCAGGGAGGTGCATCTTTGCTTTATTCACTGTCTTCATGGGTAGCAGAAGAATGGACAATGCTGCATTAGGAATTGCTAAAATGTCAGATGCCATTTAAAACTGGAAGGTACCCAGCAATTAGCATCTGTTCAGTGCCTGTAATGTGGTAGATGACTTACATACAAATGAACCTTCGGAACAAAATTCATTCATAATGCTGGGACTAAGTGTACTATAAATCACCCAGTTTCTCTCACATCAGCCTGCATTTTGGTTCTAAACTAAAAGTTGCAGAATAACTAGTTGTTAAAAAAAAAAAAAAAAGCTAAATCTTGGGGTAAAATCATTTTTGTTATCACAGATATAAAGGTGAGAAAAGAATAAAGAAAACCCCATTCTGCCTCACACATGTAATCCACACAACCATCTATGAATTGTGGCTATGATCCCATTTCTTATGAGGACAACAAGATACAGCAGGAGTAACGTGTTCTAGGTGACACAGCCATAAAGTGAGAATCAGGATCTTTAATTCAGACCCAGGTATGGCTGAACTCAGAGGTTCAATTTCTATTGCTTTGTATATCACCTACCCACAAGTTCAAGTAGTGCTGAAGGGGTTTCTCTCAAATCAATTTCTGGTGACCACATGCATACGGTACAAAGAAGTCCCACCTTGGGGTCTGTAATGTCTTATGAAAACACTTATTCTTGCTTCTTAGTCTCTTCTTCTCTTGGAACCTGTTATAAGTCCATAAGGAAAAGGAGGCTAGAGGCCAAACAAGGAAAACTCTCCACTGTACTTCATCCTTCCCCTCTCCTCTAATGCCTAGTCTTTTTTTTTTTTTTTTTGTGGTACTCGGGCCTCTCACTGTTGTGGCCTCTCCCGTTGTGGAGCACAGGCTCCGGACGCGCAGGCCCAGTGGCCATGGCTCACGGGCCTAGCCGCTGCACGGCATGTGGGATCTTCCCGGACTGGGGCACGAACCCACATCCCCTGCATCAGCAGGTGGACTCTCAACCACTGCACCACCAGGGAAGCCCTAGTGCCCAGTCTTTATCTTAGTACCATGCATGTGCTAATGCCATCAAACACTTGAAAAGAATGACTATTCTATATACATAAAAATAAAGTCACCTAAATTTCATGAATATTGTGGATTTTCTTGCAGTAGATACAATGTTTTCTGCACTGACTCTTCTGTTCCATTCCATCCCAGGCCTTTAATTTGCAGGGGATCGGTATTGTCTATGTGGGATTGGAGAAAGCATAGATATAGCCAGGGCTGGGGATACAATCTTTTGTTAGGGAAAAGAGCAAGTGTAACTGACTCATAACTCTGTAAAGGTAAGCAAAGTAAAGTAAATGGTTCTTAGAAGGCAATGATGGGAATTCTCCTTCAGCACCTTGCCTCTGGATCAAAGGTGATATTTATTCTCTCTTTAAAATGGACTGGAGGGTGGGAAAGTGGGGACATGCTCTAATATTATGTATTGTACATATATTGACTTCAAATTGTATGCCACCAGATATTATAGAGGCTATTCCCTAAAATTTAAAAAGAGACGCGCTATTTCCATGAGTATCCTTCATGATCAGTATTCCGTAACAATCTTAGCACCAGTGGGTTTTAAAGATCACCTATCTTGGTGGTATGTGAGCAATAAGTAGGCATAAAACATGGGATATTTCTTGTAATACTAATATAAAAAATTAATATTCATCTTCCTTTTCCCCCTTTCTCCTCCTCTCCCCATCTTGCTGTGCTTCAATATTTTTTTTGCTGGGTTTGGAGGTTTCTATAAAAGTGTTTCACCTGTATTCTCAAAGCTCATTTTATATCAGGGACAAATAAAAATTAAAACCATTTCTGGGGAAGAACCACTAATTCTTATTGAACAATAGTCAGAAACCTTTCAGGAGCAAGAGAAAGCTTCTTCTTATGTCTTTAAATAGCTAGTATGTCATCCTTGAGTATTGTGCTAGAGAAGATGCTTCCAAGAATTGCACCTTTACTAGCTGTCTACGTAACATCAAGGAGCTAGATGGTGGCAACAAACAACAAATCAAATAACAATAACAAAAATCTGTTGTCTAGGTACTGGTTCCATAAACACTAAGTAAGTGGATGTTTGATTTTTAAATTTTTTAATGTAGATGTTAGATGTTCATGTCTGATTTATTGTTTTACACCCCAAAGCACCTAGCACTCTGTCTTGCACCTGGCATATGTGGCTGATAAATATTTATTGAATGAATAAATGCATGAATAAAGACAAAGCATGGATGGGGGTAACTGATGACATTATATCGAAAGGCATTCAAGATATAAAGCCTTGAGACTCTTTTTCATTGACAGTGATAGGATTTAAAGGAAATAATGTTTCTCTTTTGTTTTTGTGTATTAGGATTTTACCAATTCCCTAATATGATATTCTCAATCATTGCATGATAGACAAAGGTAGCAGATGAAGGACAGTCCTTTAACACAGATGACACTCAAGTTAGAATTGCAAGGGTTAAAACACTATAGTCTTTGTGAGCTTTATCCATATATCTAAATCTACAACTGGTTAATGTAAAACAAGGAGTCAAAGGGAGAGCACATCCGGTGTTATTCTGTGTAGTGGATAGCAGGACAAGGATCAGGAGGGTAAACAGAACAAAGAAGCAGATTTTAGCCAAATATGAGAAACGACTGTCCAACAACGTGAGCTTCCACCCAATGATGAAACAGCAGTTTCACAAAGAACTGTGCTCCTCCATATGTATAAAGTGTTTAGAGTGGAGCTTTGACACATAAGAGTATTATATAAGCATTTCTTCAATAAAACAGAAGTTGAAATGTCTGAAATACTGAGTAGATGACTCTTATGTTTTGTAAAATTTTGACTCAATGGCTTATATAAAGGCTGAACTGTTTTCATCATGGAAAATGGCTCTAGAATTTTTAGACCCAAAGAGAATCTTATTGGAATGCTGATTCGGGGAAGTGGACATACAGGAGTGAAGAGACCCTGAATAGTTGGTTTGGAATGGGAGTTAGGAAGTTTCAGTGGCTCCAGGTGTCATCTCTGGGATGAACAAGACCTCCAGTTGTTTTCAGTATTTTCGTCATGCTAACTGGTAATTCAAGTTCCAGAAAGGAAGCATCTGATGGATCTTGTCTTTTGAATCGTGTACCTAGTCTTTTTATTAGATTACTTGATTATATGGCAAATCAGACTGCAAGTCTTGGAAGAGATAATTTCCCAAGAGGAAATGAGGGTGCAGTTTCCAAAAGAAAGTGTAATGGATATTGGGTAATCAAAAAACAACAAAGGCTCACTGTATCCTCTAAGCACTATCCAGCTCTATGGTTCTATGGAGCTCTGGTAATATGACATTGGGAACTCCAGATGGATGAGGTTCATGACCTCCTGACGCAGTCCATGAGTACTGTGTCCACAGACCGACCATTGCCTAACATTCCTTTCTGATGATGACAGAAGAGACTCAATACACAACTGGGTACAAGTACCATCTCCTCCCAGTATGCATTTAGCCTCTCTGGCTAGAAGAGAGGTCTCATCAGCCAGAAAAGAAGCATTGTCTGTCTTCTATTGCAAGTATCCATTCCAATTCAATTCCCATGGACAATTTCAATGCATTGTCCATTGTCTGTTGACTGTGGACTCTGCAGCCAGATACCTCGAATCCTATGTCAAACACATACTTGTAACCTTATGCAAATTACTGAACCTTTATACATCACAGTTATTTTCATTGAACCAACCTCATAAACTTATTGTATGTAAAGGTTAAATTCGTTAATACATGGAGTACAATCAAATAGCCCTCAAAATAGAGGGCTGTTGATAATATTTTTATTAATGTTAACATTACAACCACCAGTAATGTCACCACTACTACTTTATTGAGTAGGATCCATCTCAGACACTCATGGCTGGTCTAAGGCACATTTGCTAAGATGGCCAAGTTCTTCTTCTAGATATTGTTCTTCCTGAAGGGAGAAAAGTACCTAAAATATAAGCAAAATGCTATAGAGGAAGTAGAGGGAGATAGTTCGATGCCTACCATTCTTTAATACTCAGAACACCTTGGAAATGTCTCTACTACCCTGTGCAGAACAGAAACAGACTTTCAAGAATAACCACACGTTTAAACAAACCAGAACCAAACAAATGAAAAACAACAACAAAGCCCTTCTTTTCTCTTTCCATCCAGGGCACAGCTTTTTCAAAGACTTTTTTCTTCTCATTATACAAGTACTATCCATTTGCAAACAGAGAAAACAAACAGCACTGAACTGTGATACCCTACTCCCTGCTACACTAGCCAATCTTTTCTGACATTCAGGACATATATCCTTCCAGTAAGGCTTTCTATGTATATAATTTTTTATAGAAACAGATTTGAATGGAGTTTAACTTAAAATGCTTTTGAGACTAAAGGGGGTACAGGTTATAACTTTGAGTGGGCTAGCTCTGGATACTCCATGAAGTGGAAAACTACTTAGAATATAGATCTTCTTTCAGGCTACAAAGTAACTTAGAGCAAACCCAACCCCCTGGGACTTTTGTGGTTGAAGTTAGCCATAAGGACACTTCATCTGGTAAAGCCTAAGGCAATTCCACTGATACCTGATGCGCAGAACCCCATGCTACAGGGATAACATTTCTGTACTCCCCTCTACGTTTAGTGACCCTTGTTTAATTGCGGGTTTATTAAAATTTCAATGTCAAGTGTTCCAGTTTCATCAGGGTCATTAAAATATTTAATTCAAATGACCACTAACAAAATGATATGCATCATGAAAAGGCTTTGCAGTTCATGCAACAGAAGAACCGTTATGTTCTGGCCTGGTTCTGAGGGGTTCGGGGTTGTTGAAGGTGCCTTGATCACATCACCTGTTAGAAAGATCACTCCATCTGCAATGTCTTGTGGAGATGCACAAAGAAAAGCCTCAGGGCTGGTAACCAGCAACAATCGGTTCTACCTCCTCTAAAAAGCTCTCTTCCTGGAAAGCACAACCCTGAGGAACTGTTGGTGTGCTGTAATGGAAACTTTCACGATCTGGAACTTCTAAGGAAAATCATCATCAACATTATTACCATCATTGTCCTCATTTCAGTAACTGTAAAATCTTGAACAACATCTATCTTCCCGTCACCAGAACTAGGAGCTTTATGTATGTTCTATCATAAGAATCCCAAGCAGTTGCTTTTACAACTCTGTTCTTGGGTACCAGCATTCTGGATAATTGCTTCAGTCATGAGAGGGGAGACTGTGTATGTGAGGCTCAATTTCTGCTCTCCAATCGCCAGATTTAAAGTTCTACATTCATTGATTTTATATTGTCACAGGGTAAGGAGTTTCTCTATTCTCACCTACCTGGGTTCCAAAACTATCCCACTTCTTTTGTTGGCCAGGCATATAGTAAATTAGGAAAAAGGAAGGAGGCCTTTTGTAGTACAATTCAAAACATAGAAGAGAAACGGAAACTCTTTTAGCTTAATAACACCAAAGAGCACGGGGGAGAAAACCTCGTAAGTGTTCTTTTGCCTTATGGATGTTTGACTTTGCAAAGGAATTCTCTTCACGTTTCTTTTCCACCTACATATAACTCAAACCCTCTCAGCTATAGTCAAGTGGAAAAAAATCTAATGGAACGGAAAGACTTCTGAGACTAGCAGAATAAGTAATGTGGCAGAGCACCTAGAGGTAGGGGAAGTTGGAGAAAAGAGTTTGAGAGCCGGGGGCATGGGAAAGGAGTTGAAGGGAGGAGGGACTCAGAGAAGATTCAGTTTGGGCCATGCCAGTTAAAGCTAAAGGCTCTAGGTGCTCTCAGGAGCTGGCAATCTGGGTAGAACAGAATAGAGAACCATTTCCAATTCTTCACTAATTTCTAGACTCTGTATAATAGTCAAAATAAGCCTGAAGAAAAGGCAGTGCCACATGGATGCTAGGTTCAAACTCTCAGAGACTGAATCTCTTACTTGTGAGATTTTAGGCCAATTAACTCTCCCATTTTTCACATTTATAAGATGAAGATAAATATACCATATACATTAGCCCCCCCTTATCTATGTGGCTATGTTCCAAGACCCCCAGTGGATACCTGAAGCTTCAGATAGTACTGAATCCTATATATACAACACGTTTTTTTCCTATACATACATATGTATGATAAAGGCTGATTTATAAATGAGGCATTGTAAGAGAATATCCAAATTGCCAGCATCACTACTCTTGCATTTTGAGGCCATCATTAAGTAAAATAAGGGTGACTTGAACATAAGCACTGCAATACTACGACAGTCGATCTGATAACCAAAACGGCTGCTAAGTGATGAACGAGCAGGTAGTGTATGCAGTGTGGATATGCTGGACAAAGAGATAATTCACATCCCAGGTGTCATGGAGCGAGACAGCTTGAGATTTCATCATATTACTCAGAACAGCACGCAATTTAAAACTTACGAATTGTTTATTTTTGGAATTTTCCATTTAATATTTTTGGCCATGGTTGACTGCAGGTGACTGAAATCATGGAAAGTGAAACTGCAGTTAAGCGGGGGGAGAATACAGTCCTTCTTAAGGTGAGGAAAGGAGTAAACAGGATAAAATATGTGAGGTGTTTAGGTTGGTACTTAGAGGTCAGAAAATTTTCTCTGTAAAGGGCCAGATGGTAAATATTCTTGGCTTTGCAGGACACGGTCTCTGTCACAATTACTCAACCCTGCTCTTGTAGTGGGGAAAGCAGGCACAGACAATATGTAAACAAATGTGTGTGGCTGTGTTCCAATAAAAGTTTTTTACAAAAACAGATGGAGGGCTAGGTTTGGCTTGCAGCTGTAGTTTGGGGACTCACAGCTTAGAACACTTCTAGACATACCGTAAATGATTCATACGTATTATCTATTATTGTTATTAACTGATTACCACATATTTCCAGATTCTTTTTGTTTGATAATTAGCCAATTGTAATATTATAACAGTAATTATACTATTTTATATATAGTCAAGGTCATATTAAAGAGATTCCATTATATTGGACTTTTCCATAAAATGTATTTTTATAAACAAGTCCTATTTTTAAATATTTTAAAAACGAACAAACTAGATTTGGCAAAGCTTCCTTCTACTGCAACAAATGCTTATAATCTCAAATGCTCACAACTCCTTTCCATGACGGTTTGAGTTTCAAGACTGTGTTATAGGATGCAGGCTTTTGCACAGCTTTACATGGGTGAGAGCCAACTTTTAACAAGGCTGGTTCTCCTCAACACTATTCCTATCGCCATCACTGTTACTATCACCCAGAAAATTCTCATTTCTCAAAGAAAGCACCCAAGTTCCAGGAGCTGGTTCTGCCAACATCTCGGCATCTTTCCAGTGGGCCCATCTGTTTGCATTGCTCAGTCAAGGCCTAACGGCTCAGAACATATGGCTGGGACTTCTCATCTTGGAGGGTTGAAGCTGATAAATACTTGAGAACACACAGTTGGTGTGGGAGGTATATTGGCTCAAAGAAACTTGGTCTATTTGCAATCCTGAGGCTCATGGGAAAATTACCTTAAGTCCTCATAGGGGAAGAAGAGCCTTTCCATTTTCACAAGAATAGATGGAAATGATTACATATTAGTATTATACTATTCCATCTATACCAATACAGAGGCTCAGAAAGTTTGAAGGACATGCCCCAATTGAAACTGGGATAAAGTGGCAGAAACTGAACTAGTCCCAACAGGGCTCTTTACAATTATATTTACTTAATCAGAATATTCCTTTTTCCAATCACTCCAAGTAAGTAGAATTTTACTATACATTGGAATATTAAATGTTCTGTGAATAGAAGGTATTACAAGAATAAATCTGGGCATAAACACAGCTGGACAAAATATATTGGAAAAACCCTGGGGATGGGAGCAAAGTAGTTGCTATCTACTAGTTAAGATAGCTGACATCTCAACTTGGAAATTTAAACAACAGGACCTATTTTTATCAGGTTGTCAGGCTCTGTGTAACTATAGTCCTTTCAAGAACTAGTTATCCTTGAGAATGAATCAATAAACAAGACAATCATCACCCCTGTTTTCATGCAGCTTATGGTCTAGTGGGAGGTTATGGAATCAGTTAGGGTCCCAGAATGAAAGCAATAGCACCATCAAAGGAGAGAGTTTAATGATGAGTTTACTGAGTTATGAGCAAGGGTAAAGGAGTTGGAAGGAACAGAGAAGCACCTTAGGGCTGACAATACTGGGGAGCTGATCCCATCTCTAGGATAGAAGAGGCAAGAGGAGGAAATGATATTATCAGAGCCTGCTTGAGGGAACTGAACCTCAGAAAAGGGCTGCCTAACAGGACTTGTGGCTGCAGAGGAATATAGTCAAAGGTGGAAAAACCACTAAAAAGCAGAGAGGGAGTAGGTATGGGAAATGAATTTTCCTGGTCTCCGAATTACTACCTACGGCCCCCAATGGAAGAACCACATTAGTAACCAGAGAGTAAAGGAACTTGGGTGATACAGCCTGTAAAGTTCAGCTTTCTGAGACACAGAGTATGGTTGACAAGAGTAGAGAACATTTTTTTTTTTTTGGAGGGCAGAAAGAGGGAGGATGTTGAAAATGAAGAAAAACCAGTTTACTTATGGTATGTTCCTAAAGTCTAGTACTCATGAAGGGGACACAGTAAACCCTTGATTCATGTTTAGTTCATGGAAAATGGCAAAACGGAAATAAAAGGGTCTGGGAGTCAACTAAGCAGGGTCTAGAACCCCATCCCTGCCTCTTTATAGCTGTGAGATATTAGACAATTTCCTTAAAGTTTTTGTTCCAATTTCCATAATTGTAAGATGGAAATAATAATGCTTTCTTCGCAGGGTCTTTGTAAAAAAATAAAAGAAAATATTTTTTAAACACTTGGTATGTAGGAAACTATCAAATAGTATTATGGTTTTTTCTTCCTTCTTTTATACTATTGTATCCTCACTACTGTATTAATTCCAGGAATTTATAGTGCAGTAAGCATAAAATTCAATGTTGGACATAACTGGCAAATATTTTAACAAACTTAAAAGTGTTAAAAACAATCCCTCAAAACAATAGCAAAAGTAAAATCATGCTGGTCTTAAAAGAGATTAAGAGATTAAGAGATTCCACTCCTTAAAATAGCTTTTTGATTTTTATATCAGAGCATTTTGGACAATCTTTTAAAAATGTAAAAGTTACCATCCCTGGGGTGATAAATGTACTTCTAATCTCTCCCTACCCTGATCTACTCCTGCAGAGTTATTTGTCCAAAACCAGAATTGATTATATCACACTCCTCTCTTAAACATATCTCCTATGTGCCTATAGCACAAAGTTTAAACTCCTTAGTAAGACATCCAAAGGTTTTCCCAATCAAACTCCAAAATATATCTCTAATCCAATCTCCCAGCACTCCATATACTATAGATCAGCTTCACTGAACGATTCATGTTTTGCAATACATTTTCATATCTGTGTTCCTTACTGTTTTCTTTATACATATCTCCTTCTTGGCAGGTGAAGTATCTATTAATCCTTCAAATCTTAGCCTCAATGTCGCTTCTTTGGTAAATAGGTTATTCCCTCTCCTTTGCTCCCACAGTGCTCTTTATTAATGCTTAATGCTTCCCTAAATTATGATTAGTTGTATGTCTATCTCCCTAGCCAATTCAGCTTACATTCAATGTATAGCACCTATACGTACCAAATATAGTGAATACCTTTTAACTGTATAAATACAGAGTAAGGAGGAATTCATTAAGGTGGGCTTCTTGAGGAAGGTCAATGTGAAGTGAATGTTAAATTTGTAAGGTGGGGAGTATGTGTACTTTAATAAAGGAGAATTGAAAAGTTGTGTTGGTTGGTATACCAAGGCCAGTGCTTTGAGAATGACAGCAAAGATGTTTTTCATGGAAGAGCAAATAAGTAGGGTACAATTCAGTGAGAGGCAGCAGAAATTAGTGAAAGTAAGAATGGCTGAACCTCAGTCCTTCACCTTCCCCACCCCATCTTCCCTGGCCACTTCTGCTCTAGGCAATGGCCCTACTTTTGCTCAGTTCTGTAGCCCTGACAAGCTTCAGCATTTGTTTGGCCTATCTAGACCTATGGTTAGGAACTTTGCCTTTCTTCCCCACTAAATTACAAACATCCTGAAAGCTGAAGCCACATCTCATTATCTTTAACCTTGTGTATACACATCGGTGAGTTGTTGTTGAATAAAATGATGAAAGACCTTAAATTCCTAATCCAGAGTTTGACTTTGACAGAATGGACAGTAGAGAGGCGCTGCCCAGCTGGTCCTCCCTCTTCTTCCTCTTCTCCCACAAAAAATGTAAAAAATATTTATTTATTCATTTACCTTACATTTACCAAGTGCCTGCTGTATGCCAGTCCCTGCTGAGGTGCTAGGGATATCACAGGCAACAAGAAAGGCAAAGTTCTTGACTTGATAGAGTTTATCCTTCCCTGACAGAGACATAAACAATGAGTAAACAAATATAATATGTTTCAAGAAGTGATAAGTGAAGAAAAGTAAAGTTGGATAGTGATGGGGTAGCAATGTGGGAAGTGGTTTTCGATAGAATGGCATCTCTGAGCAGGTGCTTTATGATCTGAGATGCATGTATTGTGAGGAATGAAGTTACATTAAGATGGTGCAGTTAGAATATGCCAAGACTTTCTCAACCAATTTTTGAACCTGTTCATAAGCATATTTAACAAGTCCTTCTAAGGAGCATAATTTTTTCTTCATAGTCCCTCAGTATCCATTACCAATTATTTCATGAGTTTCTGGACTTTTTCTTTCATAACTTATTCAATTACCCACTGATATCTGAAATGAGATTTGCTTGGTGTTAACTTCCACGTTATTCTTTCCACAGACACATTGAGAATTAGAATTCCCTTTGCTCAGTCATATCTGTTCTTCCTTCCTCTATAAAGTCTTGCTGTAATATTTTTGGCTATCTACAAGTTTGATGGATGTCACTGAGAAGCAGGAGAAGAATGAGAATTGTCACATATGAGCTCCAGGACATATGATATTTGAAATGCATTCTTCTCAGATCCATTCAAAAAACATTTGTTGAGTTTCTTCTATGGGTCAACCACTATTTTACCTGATACATTAGTGAACAAAACACTTAAATTTCCCTTCTCTCATGGAGCTTACATTCTTCTAGGGGAATACAGACAGTAAACATAAGACACATATAAATTATAAGGTATGCATAAAACGTGATGAGTGCCATGAAAAAAAAAAGGCAATATTGAGCCATGTGCAAAGGAATTGGCTGGGGCTGCTGGTGCTAAAAGCACTTTACACTTGACAGAGAAAAGACTGTACAATGAGAGATGCCTTATATATTCAAGAGATGCCTGGAATAGAAGAGTTGTAGAAGATAGGAAAGACAGACAACAGGAACCAGATCCTGTGAGGCCATCGAGGCTCTTGCAAGGTCATTGGCTTCTACTCACAGCAGCTGTATTCCTCATGGAACACAGCAAATCTTGATCAATTTGCTGTCTTTCAATTCTAGCTTGAAAATGCAATTCTAAAGTAAACAGGGCTAATGAGTTCCATGATTGAAGTTATATACCACTGTGGAGCTGACAATGTGTTTTTATGCATATCCATTTACTTAATTCTCCCAAATCCTTAGGTTAATATTCCAGTTTTAAAATGAGGAAACTGAGCCTTGGAGATGTGAAGTGACTGCCTTGGTATCTCTGCTAAGGTGTGGAAAATCAAGATGCAATTCATATCCAGGAACATTTTATTGGAATAATGTCTACCCCCCTCACCATTACCTTTTAATAACCGGCTACGTTCTTCTCTTCCTGGGACCACCTCATCTGCAATTGAACTGATGGACTTTTACCCACTCTTTCTTTACTGCAGCAGCTGTCAGTCTGACAAGGCAGCATCCCTATTTTGATGAGTCCCTAATTGCTGGTGTGGGCTTCAGGGCACCAACTGGGTGTGCTTCTGTCTCTCCCTCCAGCCTTGGCACAGAGCCTCACCCCTCCTCTGTGGGCTACAGTCACATTCACTCTCTTTCATCCGTGGTCCTGATGCACGTGCTGTTCTCTCTGCGTGGAAAAAATTCTCCCCCTACTCCTCTAATTATTCTTACTTTCCATATCTCAGCTCAGTAATTTCTTCATATTACCCCTTTTCCACATTGCTGGGATCTCAGAAACATTTGTTCAATGAAAGAGGCTCTGGAGTCTCAATAAAAATGTGTTAAATGAATGGATACATAAATGAGGTGAATGCCTGGAGGTAAAGCCCACACTATTTCCACAATACCCACTATTCTCACACAGCAAGTATTTTATGCAAGTCTATGATTAGTATGGAATGGTAAGGCAGAAGGAACCTCTGCTCAACAGCAAGGATAGAGCTGTACACAGTTAAGTGGTTAATACATCATTTATTTTTATGAAAAATATGCTAATTTAGGCACTCAACATATATTTGCTGATATTTTTCATTAAGGTAAAGTTGCAATTATGTTCTATTCCACGTAAAAACCTGCACTTGCATAGGCAATTTACAGCTTGCATTGTATTTTCACTTACTCTCCAGCTCATTGAAATCTTATAGGGACCCTATGAATGTGGTTGTTAATACAACATATCCCTGACTGTCATTGGTTAAACCAAGCACTTTATCAATGCACCAGTGACTCAGACAGTATAAAACTTAAAAAATCACTTGTAATTTTGCTGAGGCAAGATCTTGAAACTCACGGTTCAGCCATTTAACTAGTCAGTAAGCCTGATTAACCATTTAACATACTCAAACCATCACGGCAACTGAGAAACTGAATTTTTACTTTTATTATGATGTTAGGTATTTAAAATTTAAATCTAAACAGTCACATGTGGATAGGGCTACTGTAACTGGATAGCACAGACTTAAATAAAATGTCATGGACATCATGCAAGTTCCATGGGATAAACATTTATCTGAATGGGCAGTTTTCCAGCACCCCTCAGCTACTGGAAATTACACCCACTCTGCCTATTCCTCAGCTACATGACTAAAAAACTCCAAAGTTGTGTATGTTTAGGTATACATAAGGTTATTATTTCTATCGAATTTCTAAATATATCTTTATTATTTTCTAGTTATCCAGATAGTTCTTTTATCTTCTTTTGTTCCAGAAAAATGCCAAAATGAATTCAGGAGAGAAACCAGTTTGGAGTTATCATTAATTTCATTTAGTAGGTTGTCTCCTCAGCGCCTACTACTGCTTCTTTCTCCTTATAAATGCATTTTTATTCCTTTAATTCTCTTGGGGTAGGTTTAACTCACTATTGATGGTCTGATCTCAGCCCTTTATTAAGTCAGAATCCTGCAGTTTGGAAATTTTCCCTTGTGGAACATTTGCTTTGAATAAGGCATGTATTCCCTATATTTCTTCTACTTGGATGGGGCATCATTTAATAAATTACTGTTTAGATTTTACACACAGAAGTTCAAATAAAAACTGGAATAAACTAAGTCAACTTATATACACATTTAATGTGTATACACATTTTATCAGGGTCATACAGGATTTGCCTTATAAGATAGTGATCTCATCACTGAAATTAAACAAAAGTGTGAGGTCAGGTTTTAGGTATTCTAAAGATAGGAATTTTGATTCTAAGTTCTTGGCACTTAAATGGGTTTGATGTTGTGATGATAGATTATCTGGAAGCTTGCCTCAATTTCTTAGACTTTCTGGAGTAGAATCTCTCCTACTGTGATGTTTCTGATTTCACTCCTGGTTTATTTGTTTCTTTCCTTATCCCTTTGCTACATTTTCCTGGATTTCTTTCAAGAGGCCGCCTTCCTCTGGCAATAGCGTGAATGGCTGGTTTCCCAGGGTCCTCTCCTCAGCCTTCTTTTCCTATCAGTCCCTATATTTTCTTTGTGAGATTGCATCTACTGCCATAGCTCTACCTTCAACACAGAATAGATGCTTGCCAGACATGGCCCTAAACCAAGTTCCCCTTGCACACATAAAACTGTCTCCTTAGGGGTTTCCACCTGGATGTCCCACAAGGGACCCATATAACACATCAACAATTCAATTTGTCATCATCCTCAAACCACCCAAAATATCTATTTCTCCTACATTTCCTATTTAGATGGATGGTGCTACCACGTAACCAGCTACCTAGGCTCAGAACCTGGGAGCCATTCTTTGGCTTTTCCTCTTCCTGATCTCCCTCCCATCTAAAAGGTCATCAAATCCTGTCCATTTTTACCACCATTCATTAATTGATTCATTCAGCAAATATTTATTCTGTGAATGCTACGAGCCACATATTTTTCTAGATGCTGTGAGTGGAGAAGTGAACTAGACAGACCCAATCCCTGCCCAGATGAAGCTTATAGCACGTTAGGGAGAGATACAATAAAAATTAAACAGAGAACCACATAAATAAAGTAATTTGCAACCCACATGGGCTAGAAGTGACCCAGCCTCTCATGTATCCTTGCTCCTAGAAAACTTGTCAAAAATGGCCCTGAATTCTTATTTGCACATAAAAAGAACATAGACACCAATACTCTGGAATTCTTTTCAAATAGATGACTGCTTGTCTATACCAATTTCTTGCAGCCTGCATCACTTGTGCACTGAAGAGGCTCTTTCTCGAAGACTCATTTTACTTGTAGAATTCATTTAGTCTAACCTCTAACTCTATACAAGATTCACATTTACAAAATGGCGTGACCTGCTTTTGAGCCATCAAGCATTGGACAAGCTCATACCCTCACACAGCAGCCCACTGTATTTTTTAATAACTTTGCCTGTTAGAAAGTTCTCCTTGAAACAACTGCTGTTGTTCTGGAGTTACACAACACCTCTAATATTTCCTCTTGTGATTGCATCTCAGATACTAGGAGATAACTATCTGAAGCCTTATTCTCCAAACCAACTCTTTACAATTCTTTCACATGATCCTCATGTAAATGATACGATCCCCAGATCTTACACTGACCAAATCCTAAAGACACTCTAATTTGTAAATGTCCATATTAAAATGTGATATCCAGAACTCAACACAAAGTTCCAGATGTGATATGAGTAGTTGCGATCATAATGTTGATGATGATAAAATCATAAGTACTACTTATTGTATGCTTCCTATGAGCCACACATGGAAGTAACTGAATTATCTTATTTGAAACTCACTATTAATTCATAGTCTGCATACATTTATTATCCACAACATTTCTGCTGATTGGAAGTTAAGACTCAGAGAGGTCACATGACCTAATCAGTTGCAAATGCCTTGTAAGTGGCAGAACCCAATGCTTATACCCAGTTATGTGTATCTTCAAAACCTATGCTCTAATCACTTCTTTTTTCTCTTTCCTTATACAAATAAATCAGGGAAAGTTACTTTTCTTTACCTCTCTGTGCCTCTGTAATTTTTATTATGTCTTAATCTATAATCTTAGGGTAATGCTAATACCTACCTCATAGAGTTGTCTTGAAAATAAAATGAGATAATACCCATCAAATACTATGTAACTAGGATAGGAGTTTTAAAACGTGCACTTATGACTGCCATTATTGTACCACATAATGCTTGATAATCACTAATAAATGATTTATAACTGAGACACAGAATCCTAAGAAAACCAGAGAATTGTAGCTAATGACAATTTCCACAGAAACTCAGAGGTTTCTGTACTCTCAGAACATAACAGTTAAGATAGACTATGTGGCAGAAACAATTCCTAATTCTTAATGTCTTAAAACAACAGTAACAAAATGTTTATTTCTCGCTTATTCTACATTTCCATCAAGGCTTTTCAGACAGCTCTGCTCTGTATATTTACTCAAGGTCCCAGAAGGAGGGAGGCCTCACCATCTTGTAGCTTGTAGCCACTCATCTGGAACATGTTGCCACTTTGATGGCTGCATCAGGGAATGAGAAAAACCTGACTGTCATGTATCAGCTTTCCACAGCTCCAGCCCAGCAGTGATTCACTTTTCATTGGCTAGAACTAGTCACCTGGCTCCATCAAACTGCATAGGAAGCTGAGAAGTAAGTCTTCCCTGAGCCCTGCGGGGAGGAAAACTGGATACGAGTAAAAGTAGGAAAGTTAGGGTGACCATTCAGAACTGTTTGCCCTGGACAGTCTCAGTCTACACCTATCATCCTGGTGCTCATTACTCTCAAAATTGCCCTGGTTTGGATGATAGTCTAGTTACCCTGAGTAATGTCATCTCCATCTTCCTACGTTGTTAAAAGTCATTTTGCGAGAGAGGCCTTCCCTCTCCACCTAATCAAAAGTAGACTCCCATTCTCTCTCTATCATATCACCCTCTTTATTTGTATCACAGCACATATCACTACCTCTTTGTTTATTTGTTTGCTTATTGTCTGTCGACCTCCATTAAAATGTCAGCTCTATGAGAACAGGGGCCTTTTCTGTCTTGCTCAAAACTGTCTTCCCCGTTTCTCGCTCAGTAAATGTTTAATGAGTGCATGAAAGAATGTTTCATTTCCTCACGGCAGCATTAATAATTGGGAAATGAACATTAAAGCTACTCCTACCTGAAAGGAAAACTAAAAATATCTAGTAATAGCAAGTACTGATGAGAATATGGAGAAATGGAAATTCTCATCTATTGCTGTTGAGAATTTAATTTAGTAAAACTACTTTGGAAAACAGCTTTGTATTTCCTAGCAGAGCTGATCATGATGTGCTCTTTCTACAACCCAGCAACTCCATTCTAAAGTGTATTACCTGGTGTACGTGCATGTGTGCAACAGGAGACATGCACGGGAATATTCTTAGTAGAAAAATATCTTAATCTAAATGTCCATCTACAAAAGAATATATGAATAAATTATGGATATTCATGTAATAAAATATCAAATATCAGTGAAAATGGAGGCACCACAGCTAAATATGAATGAACCTAAATCATAGAGAAGACCGAGAGAAGAAGAGATGTCCCAGTCACTCCCTAGACATTGTGGCCCCAATCTCCCCAGATACAAGGACTAAAACGAAAAGTTAAAAACAAAAAGGCCTGCAACAAGACTCCTTTTGAAAAGCTATCTGTGAAATTCCCTTCTTTGAGAGTCACATGTATAGTAGCTATTTAAGGATAGCTTATGAATTTAAGCTATTAAGGATTTAGGGATTAAATCCTGCAATGCAAATTCAATTTCATTTAATTGCATATTCATACTATATGCATTAATAGAAAAAAGAACAACTTCCAGACAAATACCAGAGAATTGGCCTACTAAGGAAACTAAGGAGGATTCAGGGCAATCTGTGTCAATCACTAGCTCTTAGTCAGGATCCACCATGAAGAAGCAGTCATTCCAACTGCTGCTCTAGAACAGATATCTCACCTTTCCAGGGACTGATGATGCTACCAGAACTGGTAACTCCAAAGCCTCACCTTGCCTAAAGGATCTGCACATTGCAGAGGTCCTCACAGAGCGAGTGTCTGAGCATGACATGCCCTGATAGTCTAGAGACAATCCCAAAGTCTCCATGTTCTTGTTGCTAGCAGATATTTTAGAAGGAGCAGTAGTATCTCCACTTCACTTCTGCCCTCCAAATCTTTCACAAATCTACCAGATTGTCTGAAGATAGATCACATCCAAACCCTTGCTGCAAGGGAATCTAGGAAATATAGGTTTTGGCTTTCTGGCATCCACTGTATAGGAGGACACACCAGAAAGACTAGAATGAATGGTGAGCATCAAGCTACCACACCTACCATAAGAACTCTTCTTAAGATCTAAGGCCAAAGAGACAACAGGTAGTGAGGCAAAAGGGAGACTATCTTGCTTCCTAAAGCAATTTAGCATGCCTTGGCTAGGCAACTTCTGAGCTCTGTTTCAACCCTGAGATTCTTTGATTTATCAATCTAAAACAGCTTCCTGCAGAGGATTTTTTAAACTTTTTAAAACTATACTGGAAGTAATCACTCTATATCACTTTGATTTGGGGGTAATCCTTTTTGCTTTCCTGGTAGGTCTCTACAGATGTCAGAATCCCAAACTAATAGGATTGTATTCTAGTAAACATGTCTAAAATAAGACTTTGTCCCCCTAGTTTTTTTTGCTTTTTTTTTTCCCTTGCCTTGGAAATTCTCATCTACTCCATATTCTCAAGGTGGAGGATTGTTCACAGAGTCAGAGAGAGAAAGGAGGCCAAAAGTTAGACAGATTGTGAAATGAATCAGGAAATAAGGAGCATAGGCAAGGGGAGGAACTTGAGAATCTGGTATTATTTCAGCAAATTTATCTAAGTTCTCAAGATTAATTTTACTGAGGTGGCTGTCTTGAAGTGTGAAATGGATTAGCTTGGTTTGAGGCAACAATGCCTGAAACACAAGATCAAAGCAGAATTATTCTCCAAATGATCCTTTTAAAATTCCTATGTGAGGAAAGATCCTAGAAGTAAGGCAGTGGGTGGCAAAAAAAAAAAAAAAAAAAAAAAAATCAGTTGGGTTCAAATGAAGATTCTAAGTCTCCAGAGCCAAATGTATCTGATTTAATAGATCTGTAGTGGGACCGCCGCATGTACAGTTTAGTCAGGACCTTACCTAATCCCAGTGTAGGCGGTTGCTTAACCACCTGTGGAGAAATACCGTGCTAGAGTTGTAAGAGAGAGTGATGGTCATTTTCCACAATTGGAGAAAATAATTTTATAGAGATTGGGAACTAGGAAGGGCCCATCAATGGTCCTGTCAACAAGGATCACAGATTAGGTCTCAAAGTGTGGTCCAAAAGGTGGTGTGCTGTTTAAAATGCACATACCTGACTCTCTCTCAGAGCTGCTGAATCAGGATTTCTGAAGTGGGAATGGGAAATAAGCTGTTATGCAAGTCAGTTAGAATGCAGGGTAACACTCGACAATCACTGCCACAGGTAATATGGAAGACACGGTAGCATTATTTTTCCAAGGACTCTGAGTTCACTGAAGGAGGTTAATGGACATTGATACATTTTAGTATGCAACGTGTAGCACTGACCGCACAATAATTTAAATAAACTGACAACCATTGAATAAAAAAAATCAGTTTTTCTTTCCATTTCCATATGTATATGTATGTGTGTGCATATGTATATATATGAACAATAAAACCAATGTAGAAGTAGCCATCTAAAACAATATTTTACCCTGTCAGTAATCTTAAATCCAATAGCTGGAGAATTATCTAGAAGACATGGTGAGATAATCCCTGTAGAGTTGAATGCTAGGAGAAATTCTTGCCAAATTATTGTAATGATGAAAATTTGAAGTGATAGTCTATTTCCACAGTCTTTACAGATGAATCTGTTACTATGCTATGTATTGACCTTACGAAGATATCCAATAGAGAAGGTTGTCATCACTGGGGGGAAATTCTGTGCCCAAAAACAAAAGGCAGCATCCTTTGCTTATTTGTATACTAGAGAAAAAGATAGTTACAGCCACCACTTGCTGCTTCTGCTTTACAACAAATTGAAAGGGAATACAATTGTGTTTCAACATTGTGTTGTTTACTATGACTATTAAAAACCCCAGATGAAATTCTGAACTTTTATTCTAGTCTTTTTGTTAAGATTATTTTGTTCTCCATCAAAACCGTAAGTGTGGGGCTTCCCTGGTGGCGCAGTGGTTGAGAGTCCGCCTGCCGATGTGGGGGACACGAGTTCGTGCCCGGGTCCGGGAGGATCCCACATGCCGCGGAGCGGCTGGGCCCGTGAGCCATGGCCGCTGGGCCTGCGCGTCCGGAGCCTGTGCTCCGCAACAGGAGAGGCCACAGCGGTGAGAGGCCCGCGTACCGCAAAAAAACCCAAAAAACAAACCATAAGTGGGTTGCAAAATCCATCGGCCTTCACTGATCCTAAATGTAACTACATTAATCCAAGCTGATAGCTGCATGCGAATACAAAGCAGATGCCATTTATGGACAAGCACCTTAGCATACTGTTTTAACGAGTAATTCTTCTCAGCTTGACAAATATAAACATTTATTTATATTCCAAAGTAATTTACATTTAAAATCCCATGGCAACAGCTGATAAGAGAAGAAGAATATTGAATTTCAGCACATAAATAAGCTTTTCCAAAACAACAAAGAGGATTCTATTAATGGCTTTCATTTAGGCAGCATGCTTCACCTACTGGGAATTCTAACTAGCACACTTCACAGAAACATATTGGGCAAGCTGTATGCTTTATAAATAAAAAGATGATGAATGTACACTGTATCCACACTGACTTTGTGTGATAGGTTATTTGAACCCAGAATTTTAATTGGCTTATGTTCCAATGTCCCATTTTTAGGAACTTATGCATGGAGATATAACTTCAGAGCTATTTATACTAGGGCTTGGGAGGATATAAAGAAGTCTGAATTTAAAACCAGGACAATAAAAATATATGCATCTATAGTTATAGGACCATACCTGGAGTATGGCTTTTTTTAAATGGTCAAAATAGCCTTGTCCAAATGTAGAAAATTATTAATGTCCCATTTTTTAAAAAGTGATGTGAGCATGTGGATCTCAGTGACTGGGGGGTATGCAGTTGTCAGAATTCTTGATAAAATCAACTATCTAAAGAGTGAAATCTACATACTAGTAGAGTTGTGTTAGTAGAGAATGTAACAAATGGCATCTAGTTTTTCAGAAGCATTTGTGGACTGGCAGTGAAGCCTAGTATAAAGTGCTAAGGTTTTGAAATCAAAACCTTTTGAATCAAAAACGGCATCCAATCAGGTTTTGCCACTGATGTTGTGATTACAAGCCTTATGTTGCATGCCAGTGACCTTGTGTGGCCTTAGGGAAGTGTTTTGTATCTTTAAGCTATTGTTTTTTAATCTATGAAACAGAAATAATAATAGTAAGAGTAATAATAATATCTATTTCAGAGAGGTACGTTATAGTAATAATTAAACAAAATAATGAATGCACACATCATGCTTAGAACAATGTTTGGCAAAGAGTAAAATTTCAATAAAAGGGAGCCAAAAATATAACCAATTGTTTCCTAGGCCTAACCTAAGACCTAGTCTTCTTAAAATGTAATAATTTAGAGAAAATATAAAGATACAGAAATTACTTCAAACAAGATAGTAACAATAGGAGGTAGAAGAGATTAGTGAAAGAAGAAACTTTTTTTAAAGTTCCACTAAATTGGCAAAAGTGTAAATGTCCTACTCTAACAAGTACTGACAAGGGGGCGAGTAATATAAGTATACACACACACACACACACACACACACACACACACACACACACACACACACACACCCTGTTGGTGGAAGCGTAAATTGGCAAAACCACTTTGGAAAACGATCTGACCTTATCTCAAAAAGTAAAAAATGTACATAGCCCTAGAATCAGTAATTTCACTTCTAGGCATATACCCTAAGATCTTTTTATATATGTATACCAGGGGCATGTACAAGAGTGTTCATATCAGTCATGTTCATTAAAAAAAAAAAAAACTAGAAACAAAGTTTCCATCACAAGTAGAACAAACCATAAATTATGAAAAATTCATAATATGGAACATTATAAAAGAGTGAATTTACATTGTTAAATATTTTGATTTTCTTGTCTTGCTCTGAAGATTGCTGGGCTTTCTTCTGGCTGGCTAAGTAACTTGGAGATGAATTTGATCCCCTTGAAACCTAGGGTGGTTTTGCTAAAGTGGATCTAGAATAGCTTTTACTTTAGGGATGGTTCAGCAGCAGAATACACATTCTTCTCAAGCTCAAATGTAACATTCCTCGAGACAGACCACATTCAGGACCACAAAACATTTTAAACAATTGAAAAAATTGAATCAATAGTTAACATGTTCCAAAGCAGAAAGCTCATAGTTTCACTGATGAAGTCTATCAAATTTTTAAGGAAGAAATTGTACCAATTCACTATGATCTCTTCTAGAGAATAAAAGGGGACATTTCCTAACTTATCTATGAGGCCAGCATTATCCTAATACCAAACTCAGATAAAGATATTAAAAGCAAGAGAAACTCCAGACAATATGTTTCATGAATATAAATGCAAAAATCCTAAACAAAATATTAGGTCAAATCTAACGATGAATAAAAACCATCATACAGCATGGGATTCAAGACTGATTCAACATTTGAAAATCAGTTGTTGTAATCCATCACAGCAACAGGCTGTAGAAGAAAAGCCATGTAATCATGTGAAGAGATGCAGAAAAAGCATTTGACAAAATCTAACGCCCATTAATGATAATAATAATAATAACTCTCAGAAAACTAGGAATAAAGGGGAACTTCCTCAGTCTGATAAAAAAATCTACAAAAAGCCTACAGATAACATGATACTGAATGGTGAGAAACTAGATGCCTTCTCCATAAGATCAGAAATAAGGCAAGAATGTCCCCTGTTTCCACCCCTATTCAACATTGTATTAAAAGTCCTACTAATGCAATTAGAAAAGGAAATAAAAGGTATATGGATTGGAAAGGAAGAAATAAAACTATCTTTGGTTGTAGACGGCATGATCATCTATGTAGAAAATCTGAAAGAATTGACAAAATATCTCATGGAACTAGTAAGTGATAAGAGCAAGACTGCAGGGTACAAGGTTAATTCACAAGAGCCAAATGCTTTTCTACATACTATCAGCAATGAGCAATTGAAATTTGGAATTAAAAACACAAGAGTTACATTAGCACCCCCCAAAATGAAATGTCTAGGTATAAATTTGACAAAGTATGTACAAGATCTACATGAAAAAAACCTGCAAAATTCTATTGAAAAATACCAAAGAATATCTAAATAAATTGAGAGACATCCTATGTTTGTGGATAGGAAGACTCATTGTCATTAAGATTTAGTTATTCCCAACTTGATTCAATGCAATCCCAATCAAAATTGTAGCAAGTTAATTTTGGGGGTATTGACAAAATAATTCTAAAGTTTATATGGAAAGAAAAAGACTCTCAACAGCACAATATTGAAGAAGAAAAACAATGCTGGAGGACTGACACTACTCAACTTCAGATTTTCCATAGAGCTACAAGAATCAAAACTGTGTGGTACTGATGAAAGAAAAGACAAATAGATCAATGGAACAGAACAGAGAGCCCAGAAATAGACCTATACAAATATAGTCAACTGATCTCTGACAAAAGAGGAAAAGCGATTCAATGGAGAAACAATAGTCCTTTCAACAAATAGTGAGGGCACAACAGGACATCCATAGGCAAAAAGAAAAAAAAAAAAGAATCTAGACTCTGATCTTACATTTCTCAGAAAAATTAACTCAAAATGGATCATAAACCTAAATGTAAAATGCAAAAATATAAAACTTCTAGAAGGCAGCGTAGGAGAAAATCTAGACTGCCATGGGTTTGGCGATGAGCTTTTAATACTATATTAAAGTAAAAGATTAGGCAGTGAGAACATTAGCCTGAATTGTGTATCTGATTCTACTACCTCACTGTGGAGCTTTGAAGCAGAATCTTGCCTATTGGAGGCATCCTGTGTTGGGTGGAAATGGCCAGGACCAAATGTGCTTGTCATGCTCAGTACTTGCATAGGAACTGCCAATATAATAGCCAGTCCTTGACTTGAAAGCTGAGGCAGATTCTAAAAGCACTAACAGCTAGAGGCTGTCAAGTAACTGCACTCCTTGTAATGGAATGGCAAGGTCTTTCTTGGATGAAGATCCAAGCATGCACCTTCGTGGCTGCCCCAGGTATGTGGAAGTATCAAGAACTGGCCATCAGAATGAGTAATATACTTAAAAATGTCATTCAGATGTCCCAATTCAGAGCCTAGCTCTTTAATTCCTAATTTCTTTCACATCCCAAACACATATCTGCCAGCCCATAAGGGAATCTTTGTCAATATATATGTCTTGGCAAATGTTAGACTCTCTATTCTGAAGCTAATTATCAGAAGAGCAATCTTTGGCTCGATACCCCATGGCTAATCATCTCACCAGTATTGTTAGTATTATCCACACATTGGCTAGTCTTCTCTCTCATTACAGTTTAAACAAGTGCAATTTGGAATAAGCCTTGAGGAATATTCATTTCAATTTTATGTGAAAATAGGTATTTTTCATGCAATGTATTTTTGTATAAAATTTCATGCCCCCTTATCCACAGATGGGCTTTGGTGTTTTTGATAACTACACTGCAATTTAATGCTTTATCCTCTAACAGTCTTAAAACATCCACCCATTATATTACTCTCACAGTTTCCATTCATGAAGCTTTCTATTGGTCATAATTGTAGCAAAGATGGATTCAGATGGACCCTAATTTTTAAGCTCCCTCTTCTCTCTGCCTTTACCATGTCCTTTGAAAAGCTCTGTGATTTTTAAAATATAATTTCATTTTCTTCTTTTTCAAAAAAGCAAATGAATCACAACACTCCAGTCATGCCTAAAATTATCTTCTACCATTGTAATCAAATATCACACCTTGGGTAGAGGAAAGGTGGGAAGAAATAACAATGGCTGCAGTCTAGGGAAGACAGTCTATAATTCTGTTGGTTTAGGATGAGGGACTCTACTATGGCTTCATATAACTATGCTTAAAGGCTTAGAAATATTTGCCCGGTGAGGTCCAACTGATTTTTATTAAGGAAATATTGAGAACAGAGAGGTCAAAATGAGTGGGACAAAGATGGGTGGCCCAACCCCATGGCTTTAGGATGGAAGGACATTCCAAACAAGATATCAGTTCTTGTGTTGATGTTCAGGCTGGAACTATATAAGACGTCATATGTGCCTAAGACTAAGGATTTCTTTTCTTGTAGTATTTCAGGAATGTGATATCTGCCTTGAGTCCTACTTGTTGTCTGCCTGGTTGAACAGGAAGAGCTGTGCATTCATTCTTGGTAGCTGATAAAATGATGATCAAAGGAATGAACTGATTTTATTAATCTATTTGTCCCTCATACTATTTAACCCCCACCTTCCATGCCTGCCCTTGTCCTTATCCATATTCCTGGGTTTGAATCTCTAAGTCCAAAACTTCCAGGGTTAGGAAGTCAAACTTAAACTTTCTTTCTGGATCTCCTAGTACCTCTGTGACTTTTGTTTGGCTAAGAGTTGAAAATTACTGTGATAGGGACCCTCTAATTTCTATTCTTTTTCTGTCTAATTAAATTAGAAAAGTGAAAGCTTTAATCTTAGATGTCCCTCAAGGGCCAGCTCAAACCATGTATCTTCCAGAAAGCCTTTCCTAGCTAATCCAGGCACATGATGATCTTTTCTTTTTAGACCTTGCACTATAGATTCCAACACTAGAATGTGAATCAATTTATCAATTTTCACTGGTTGTTTCATGAGCTTAAACTGTATCTCAAACTTTTGACGCAGGGACCAATTTATTTCTCACACAAAACTTGTTAGTTTGAGTTAATCAAAATAAAACTCATTCTGAAGGATTTCTTGAAATGACCGTGAGACAGTGGTTCTTAACAAGGAGGACACATGAGATTCAGCTTAAAGAATTGCCCTAAAAGACCCATGGTGCCTAACATCTCTCTTCAGAGATTTTGTTTCATTAGATCTGAGGAACAGCTTCTTTGGTATCTGTATCTTAAAAAATCTCCTCACATAGTAAACATGTACACCCCTGGTTGAAACCTACCTCTTTAAAGCTGTTGGAAAATGCTCATATGGTTTCAGTTCCCTGAGTGGATTCTGACTAGAGTTGCCATATTTAGTAAATAACCTATTTGCAAAGCAGAAATTGAGACACAGACGTAGAGAACAAATGTATGGACACAAAGGGGGTTGGGGGGTGGTGGGATGAATTGGGAGATTGGGATTGACAATACACTACTACGTATAAAACAGATAACTAATGAGAACCTGCTGTAATAGCACAGGGAGCTCTACTCAATGCTCTGTGGTGACCTAAATGGGAGGGAAATCCAAAAAGAGAGGATATATGTATACATATAGCTGATTCACTTTGCTTTACAGCAGAAACTAACACAACATTGTAAAGCAACTATACTCTAATAAAAAAAAAATAGGACACCCAGTTGAATTTTAATTTAAAATAAACAACAAATAATTTTTAGTATGAGTATGTCCAAAATACAGCATGACTTATCTGGTGACCCCAATCTTAACCGAGACACAGGCACATACATATATGGAAGTTTTATGTGTGATAAAAGTGTTACTGCAAAGCATTAGGAACAGGAGGAACGATCTAATAATTGTGCTAAGAAAAAGATTATTCTTAGGTAAATAAAATGAAATTGGACCACTACCACACACTATAAACAAAACTTAATCCCAGATTGATTAAATTTGAAAACAAAACTTTAAAACTTTTAGAAAAAATATAAGAAAATATTTTATGCCTTCAGGATAGGTGTCGGTTTCTTTAGAAAAGACATGAAAGAGGGTAGTATAAAGGAAAGTATTGATAAAATTGACCATATTAAAGTTAAGAATTTCTGTTTAATAAAAGACACTGTAAAGAAAGTGAAAGGACAAGGATAAAATATTAAATCACATATGTTCAACAAAAGATTAGTAACCATTATGTACAAAAAAATTCTCAAATTAACAGAAAACAACCCAGTAGAAAAATGCAAAGACACAGAAAGGCAACTCAGAAAGCAGAAGTCCATAGAAAATAAATATATGAGCAGATACCTATTCTACTATTTGATAGTAATGATAGAAATGGAAATTAACAATAACACTTAAAAATAATGTCATTTATACCCAATAGATTGGCAAAAGTAACAACTCTAACAGTACCAGATGTTGATGATGTGGAACAATTTAAATATTGGTGAGAATGTATATTGATAAAAAAAACTTTCAGAAAAATAAATTCACATTACTTTGTAAAGTTGAAAATTATAATACTCTATGGATATGGATCCAATTCTAGGAACAGATCATACAGAATCTCCTGGTATATAGTTCAGAGAAACTCTTTAATATGTTTACCAGGAGAAGTTTTCAGAAATGTTTGCAGTAAAGAAAATACCATAGTACATAAATGCACCACAGCTACGTGAACCAACATACATGAACTGGAGAACAGAATGTTGAGTTAAAAAAATATATCTCAGGGGACTTCCCTGATGGTCCAGTGGTAAAGAATCTGCCTTACAGTGCAGGGGGCGTGGGTTCGATCCCTGGTCAGGGAACTAAGATCCCACATGCCGCAGGGCAACTAAGCCTGCATGCCACAACTACTGAGCTTGTGGGCCTCAACAGAGAGCCCACGTGCCGCAAACTACAGAGCCCACATGGCCTGGAGCCTGCGCGCCACAACTAGAGAAGAGAAAACTTGCACGCCATAACTAGAGAGAAGCCCACGCACGGCAAAGAAAGATCCCGCATGCCTCAACGAAGATCCTGAGTGCGTCAACTAAGACCCGACACAGTCAAAAACAAACAAAATAAATAAATAATAAATAAATCTTGAAAAAAATATATATATGTATATATACATCTCAGGAGACTCCATTTAGTATGATACTCTTTTAATGCACAAAATAAACAAAACTAAACATAGGAATACTTACATGTTTGATAAAAATTATTGGGAAAAAAAAGAAAAAGGAACTCAATGCTAATTTCAAGATAGTGGCTACCTCTTATGTGGAGGCCAAGAGTGGAATAAAAGAGCAAGAGTTGCACATAGACAAATACAATGATATCGGTAAAGTTCTAAATTGTATGCTAGAATCATGGTGTTCATTTTATTGTTAAGCTTTATAACTCACATATATGTTAAAAATATTGTGTTCTATTGGTCTAATAACCCAATAAAAATAATAATGAATAAACTGACATCCTTTGTTTTTATTCTTCAGTTTCATTAAGAAAGGTTTCCCAAAGTGTGTGCTAGAGTTTTCAGCTCACAGTAAGAAACATATTTTTCATTGTGACCTAATACACACACACATATGCACACATTCCTAAAACAAAATGTATTTAACATTTTTGTATTAAATGATAAATACTTTGCAATGGATTCTGAAATGTTCTATTCTGTTCTTTAATGCTTATACAGCCTACTCAAATGATTTCATGATTCCACTATTGGGTCATGACCTATAGCTGGAGAAACACTGGTCTAGAATTTACCAGTTTCATTGATGTTAATAAATATTATTTAAGCAAAGGAATCTGTTGTCTAGTAAGCTAAGAAATTACAGGTTAAAGAAGTTTATTACAAATAAATAAGGTCCCCCTTTATTCTTAAATGACATATATGTTAACATGCAACATGACTATCCAAATAGGGGATCTAGTATTCAGTTTCTAGAATTTAACTGATCATGAAGTAACTTGTGGGACCAGTGCAGTAGAGAATATACTCAAGAAATAGTTAATCAAGATAATGTCTGCTTTTTCATTCTTTCCATTTCCCTATCTCAAAATTCTTTGTTTCACTTGTGATTTCCCCAAACACACCGCTAGTAATTAGGATGCATGAAGCATAGTGCTAAAAATACACTTAGTTGAAAATTGTGAAATGCAATATTACAACCATCTACCCATAAAACTATCAGTGTCAAGAAACCTCCCATCTTCACAAAAACATCCAGTGACACTCCTAATCTCCTCTTATTAAAACTAATTTACCTGTAGAAATTTTAAAAAATTATTTCAAAACATTTCATTCAATTCAGTTGCCTATTCCATTTATTGATTTTTACAATAGTTATCATTTTCTGCCTTTTAGCGGCAATCTGTAAGGGTTCATTGATCTCAGCAAAATAGACTTTTGTGTAAGGACTGTTTATATTGTAATTTATGTGGGATAATGTATACTAGGTTTCAAACAACTGACTTACAAATGACTTACAAATGCGTTTTGGAGATCCATCAATAAACATGGGTCTGCCTAATATTCTGGAATCTTAATAGTTGAAGTCATTACCAATGATTAAAGTCTTTTATGAGTATTTCATTTTGGGGAGGAGTAGAAAGGTCTGAACCCCACAGGCTCAGGCAGCCTACCAGAGGTGAAAAAGGAAACATTTCAGGAGCATACTTCTTCTTGGTGGGGCTCCCAAAACAAGGTGGGAGGGTACCAAAGACAAATTGCTTATTTCACATGATTCCTTTGTTTGTTTGTTTATTATTTTATTTTCTATAAGGAAATATCCTGCTTCAAATAGAGCACATGATAGGTCTCATGTCATTTTCTCATTTGCCTCCATGGAGAGGCAAAATGTTGACCATTTTGAGTCTCAGGGGTAGTTGATTTAGGGTCAGTCATTCAAAGTTCATAAATATGTATTTTCTCATAAGTTTTGACTTCAGAACCTTGACTTTCTGGGCAATCAGTTTCTGTTTCCTCCAGCTCAGTGGTGTGCTGGAGCTGCATGTACTGGCTGATGAACGCTGTCTGTGCTCATCTTTTCCCAAGTTAGTTTGGAATCAGCTATGTTGGGAGTATTTACACCATAGAAACTGTCAAATGCTCCAAATTGACTTTTTGTTGTTGTTGTTGTTGAGTCAGTTTGCCAGCACACAGTGTCTGACACAGACCACCTACCTGCATCACCACAACTGTATGACGTTGTGCAAGTTACTATGTTCTCACTTTAATAGAGGAAAAACAATTCCTTCTCTTCTCCTCCTGGACCACAGAGGCAATTTGAAGACTCAAACAAATCTCTATGCACATGTTTTGTAGAGGCAAAAAAGCCATGCAAATAAATATTGTTTTTATCTGAATTAATTCTGCCTTCTTTATACCTGGTCCTGAGCTGCACCTTGTAAATCTGCCCTTTTATTTGTTTCCATTGTAATAGACTATCACTTTTGCAGCTCCCAAGGAAATATGCCCCATGCTATTTAAGCCTGTCCCATTGGTTCTGAGCTAATCTCTGTGGCAGACACTGACCAACAGAATGAGACAGAGGGGTATTGTACCAAGTCTTGGTCTAGGTTTCAGGGCCTGTGAGCTTCTGCTTTCCCTCTAAGTTGGACAAAATGTAAGATACTTCCATGCTGTAAAGGAAACCAAGCTAGTCATGTGGAAAGATTAAGTGAAGAAAAATAGAGATGCCTTATCAACCATCCCACCTGAGCCAACAGACCCAGGAGTGAAGAAGCCATATTAGATATTTCAGCCTAAGACATACAGTGTGAAGCAGAAGAAAGTCATTTGCACCAATCCCTGCCCAAATTACAGAATTGTGAGAAGACAAATGATTTTTTTTGTCATTTTAAGCTACTAAATTCTGGAGTGGTTTGTTGTCTGGTGACAGATAACCAGAATATTCATCAACCTTGTAGAAATAAGCATCATCTCCATTTTTCAAATGGAGAAACTGAGGGCTCAGAAGTGGTGAGTAGCTTGCTCATGCTCACAGAGCAAGTAAAGGTTGGATTTAGGCTTAAATCTGTGTGTATATGCTCTCCACATTACTTTATTCACTAGTGAACCTGATTTCTTAATTGCACAGTAAGTTCCATTTTGAGGTTATTGTTCTCTATGGTGACTAATCTAGTATTAAATTACAGTTGCTGCCTAACAGTGGTCTTGGGAAGCTACGTGGTTTAGTGGAAAGAGAGAGACACAGAGAGAGCTGCATTGTAATCCTAGACTGGTTGTATTAGTCAGGATTCTTCAGAGAAACAGAAGTACCAAGATGTGCCTATATATGGAGAGAAAGAGATTTATTTTAAGGAATTGGTTCATGAAATTATGGAGGCTGTTAAGTCCCAAATCTTCAGAGTGGGCCTGCAGGCTGAAGACCCAAGGAAGAGCCAATGCTGCAGTTTGAGTCCAAAGGCCTTCTGCTGGTGGAATTCCCTCTCGCTCAGGAGAGGTTAGTTTTTCCTTCTGTTGAGGTCTTCAACTGATTAGATGAGGCCCACCCACTTTATGGAGGGTAATCGGCCTTAGTTAAAGTCCACCAGTTAAGATGTTAATATCATCCAAAAACACCCTCACAAAAACAGCCAGAGTAATGTTTGACCAAATATCTGGGCACTGTGGCCCAGCCAAGCTGATACATAAAATCAAACATCACACTAGTCATCCTTTAGCTGCGAGGCCTTGGGTCAGTCATTTAATTTTTATGAGCCTCAGTTCTTTCCTTAGTGTGATGGGCATACTCATACTGTCCTTACAGAGTCATATGGATGACTAAATGGGGTAAAGTGTATTCAGCACTCAGTACAACGCAGGAAACATTGGTTAGTTTATGTGGTGATGGGCATTGCAGGATATGTGAACATAGTACTCATAAACTGGGCTTTTAAGAAACTGTTCCAGAAAGGAAATACCACTGTGAGGTATTTTCTTGCTTTGTTTCACAAGGCTCTTCTGGCAGAGAAAGGCAGTGAGAACACATCAGAAAATGACCCTAAATGCATAGATTGCATTACATCGCAGTTACTATGGTCCCTTTTCATAAAGTGGGTTCAATAGCACATTATTGGATAGACATACAGTCTGTCATACAGAGTGAAGTAAGTCAGAAAGAGAGAGACAAATACCGTATGCTAACACATATATATGGAATTTAAGAAAAAAAAATGTCATGAAGAACCTAGGGGTAAGACAGGAATAAAGACACACACCTACTAGAGAATGGACTTGAGGATATGGGGAGGGGGAAGGGTAAGCTGTGACAAAGCGAGAGAGAGGCATGGACATATATACACTACCAAACGTAAGGTAGATAGCTAGTGGGAAGCAGCCGCATAGCACAGGGAGATCAGCTCCGTGCTTTGTGACCGCCTGGAGGGGTGGGATAGGGAGGGTGGGAGGGAGGGAGATGCAAGAGGGAAGAGATATGGGAACATATGTATATATATAACTGATTCATTTTGTTGTAAAGCAGAAACTAACATACCATTGTAAAGCAATTATACTCCAATAAAGATGTTAAAAAAAATAGCACATTATTTTTTCTTCAAACCTCTTTTTAAAGAAGAAAAAAAAAAGCCTCCTTCATTTAAATTGCTTTCCACTTCAAAATGTGTGTGACTGCAAATCCCTGATCACCTCAGCAGCTCCAGGCTTCCAGAACATCCTGTTTCCTGGTCTCTAATTGCCTCCTTTCTGAGACTGTACATTGACTAGGGCTGCCTTTCACTGAGTCAGCCCCACACCTGCCATATCTGACCAAGGTCCCCTCCTGATCTGGGCCACAACCAGGTCCTCTTGTGCCCCAATGACATCCTCCATACACAAACTGAGACTTGCAATTCCTAGGACTTAATTCATAGAGATTAAACCTCTGATCTCTACAAAAATGAAAATCCCCAGGAACGCTGGCAGGATGCAGGAGCCCAGAGAAGTTTAATTTAACACTATTGGGGTGTGTGTGTGTGTGTGTGTGTGTGTGTGTGTGTGTGTGTGTGTGTGAATGCGGTAGAAGCAAAATGGTGCCCTTGTATAGGAAAAAGGGAAGAAAGGATCCAAAACATAAAGACACACTTGCATCACTTGAAAATCTCACTTAAAGTTGGCTCTTCACTGAGCCTGGAGACCTTATGGAGGGCCCTTGGTTCCAGCTCCTTCGGAAATCCTGGGAGGCAAGCAGTGTCACATGGGAACCAAAGATTTACACATTCTTTTAACATGGGAGGGGCAGCCTTAAAGGTGCTGGAGGAGTGCTCATTATTGAAAGAGTAAATTCCTTATTGAATAGAACTCCCACTGACCTTATAGGTTTTGTATAGTTGAACAATTCACTCCCTAAGCAAAAAAAAAAAAAAAAGTCACAGGGGAAAATTAGCTTCAATCCCACACTGAACCCTTAACATAGGGTTGCATGTGCTTTGTCTGTGTGCCTTATAGCTTCAGGGAGGAAGACTCTTCCAGGACAGCCTCACAATGGTCAGCAAAAGAAATGTAATAATAACTACAATTTACATAGTTCTCTAGACATTAATTCAGTTATCCTAGTTGATTCTCATACCAGTCCTACAAGGGAGGAAGGATAAGGATGTTGGCTAATCTCACTTTCAGAAAACCTATGTACCTTGTCCAAACCCAGGATTGCTAGACCCAGAATTCAAAATTGACCAGTGCTTGTTCCACTTTTTCCATATAACTTAGGCATAAGACAGAGGTTGCAAGTGAAAAGTCAACTAAAAGTGAGGAGCAAGCATTTCGTTGAAAATCCTTGCTCTGGATAGAGAAGGAAAGAATTTTCAGCATCTCAGATACCACCATGGTGATGCTATGAATGATTGCACAGCATGCTTGAGAATTCACTAGGGTGTTTTCTAAGCCTCCGTAGTAACTGTGGAAGCACATATTTGAAATAATAATGACATACAATTTTACGCACACACCATTAGATTGCCAAATTTTAAAATTTAATAAGACAAAATATTGACAAGAATGAGAATACACAGGAACTGTTATACACCGCCAGTAGAAGTGTAAATAGATATGACTACTTTGGAGAACAATTTGACAATATATAATAGAGTTGAAGATGCACATACCCTATGACCTAGCAAATTCATTCCTCAGTGTTTTCTCTGGAAAAATGTCTACATATGTACTTAAGATGGTGTTTATCATTGTAGCACTGTTTATAGTGGTTGAAATTGGGTTTTAAAATTAGAACAAACCTATGACCATCCACTTTTTGATTTATCCATCCATCCATCCATCCATTTATGAGCGTGTGCACGAATGTGTGCTCTGTGCCAGGTATGGTTCTAGGTACTGGACACACAGCAGTGTACAAGACTAAAAAGAGACCTTGTCTTCATTTATATCTTGGTGGAAACAAGCAATAAACAAGAAAACAAATGTATAATTTTAGTAAGGAAAAGTGCTATGAAGCATAATTAAGAAGAGTCAGTATCCATATCTAAGTTGGAGAGAGACATCTTTTAGATGCACTGGTCAGTCTGGAAGGCCTCTTTGGAAGGGCAACGTTTAAGCAGATAGTGGGCTAAACCTGGGAAGGGGGAGCATGAGCAAAAGAGAATCATTTGAACCCTGGGGAGTAATTAGTGTTAGGGAGTGAACCCCACAGGCTCTGAGGTGGGAACACGTTTGGTGTTTTTTGAAACTCAGTTGTGTAGAGGAAAACCAGAGATTCAAGAGGCATGGATAAGTTTTTAAATGTTAAAGAGCAAGTCAGCTTATTGATGGCGGCAAGGATTTTTTAAAATAAGGCGTTCAGCTCAGCTCAATAAGCAATGCAAGATAACAGAAAAGAAAAAATGTTACCTACCTAAGTTATTATGGAAATGAGCCAAGAATATTAGTGGTAACTGACATTTAATAACTGCTTAAAAGGTGTTAAACACTGTGCCAAACTTTTTGTTTACATATCAACTCACTTGTTTACAATGAATTTAACTGTTTGTTAAAAAATGACTAATGTGGGTACTAGTACCCTCGATTTACAGATGAAGACATTAAGGTTTGAAATGTTTAAGAAGCCTGTCCAATATGACCTAATTAGCAAGCAGCAAATGCAGGATTTGAACCCAACTCTGCCTTTATTTTAGGCCTATGGCCACTCCATCAAAAACCAGGATGCTGGTGTTAGAAGACCCATTTTCTCCCTTGGCAAGCCAGGAAGAAAGACTTAAGAATAGCCACTGTTCGGACAACAACCATTTTGATTCCCATTTCTCCAGAGGTCATGTTCCCAGCCCAACTCCTTAAGCTGATCCTCTGCTATTTCTGGTTCAAGAAAGGCCAAAACACAGAGCTGAAAGGTATATTTCTCTGTCGTCTGAAGTAGTGTTCACAGGGCTATCACTTTGAGAATGGCCGAGATCCTGCCCCATCTTCCCTTCAATCTTTTTTCCCACAGATTCAGAGACTGTCCTTTACATTTCTCTGAAGAGAAACATCTGACCCTAAACTTCAGTCCAGAACCATCGGGCCGGGAGGACAAGAATGACAAACCGGTTTCATTTCACATGCTCACTCCAATCACTTGGTAGTGGCCAAACGGAGAAATGAGAAAGATTCTGAGAGTTAAAGGGAATGCTGTCAGCAGATAGAACCGGTGGGGCAACCTGAGTTCATGAACACAACTTATGACCACAACAGCAGGAAAAAGGCTTGGGATACCTCATATTAGATGGTCTTAAACATGTACTTGAGTATATTACCCTCTAAAGCAGAACTCAGTTTTGCTCCAGTTGTGATCTCATCCTTTTCAGCCCAAACCCCTCCCGAACGCCTCTTCAAACTTTCTTCACAGGTAGATTTTATCCAAATCCTATCTCTTTTCCCCTTGATTATTGTTTTCTTCATTTGTACATGGCTCTTCTTGTTATAAAGCAAGGGGCCCTGTTGCCTAGGAAACCTGGCAATATGCCTGTCCTGGCCCATCTTTGCTGGGACTTGTCCATGCTTGGAGGGGACTCCCAAAGTGCTCTTGATTCACTCTGCTCTTAAGGGTACAAGAGTGGGAACAGTGAACAGGGGCTATCTCACCAATCAGGCCACATTCACCGTTACTTTCAGTAGTGTATCTTTTTTACTTTTAATATCTCAATATAAAGTTAAAAGTTTTACAAGCCCTCATATTATTTATAAGATCCCCTACCCATCCAACTGTGGATTATAATTTTACAACCTGAACAATATATTTTAATGCATTTTATTTCTACTTCCTAAATCTGATCCAATTCTCACCTCAGCTTCCCATTCTGATTAATGCTCCCAAATACACTACACTAAAAAAGTCACAGGTCATATCTTAAATAGGATGCCAGATTTGGTAAGACCTTAAAGATTAGCGACCATTACATTTTTTTTAATAGGGGAGGAAACTAAGGGGCAGAAAGGTAAGGACCAGGGCCTAGGAGCTATATTAAGGCCACAGTCATAAATCGGAGGACTAGTAATTTATTAATTCATTTGTTGTTTTAGTCATTCAGAATATATATTCACTATGTGCCAATCACTGTTCTAGACATTAGGAATTAAGCAATAAAAAAATAAATAAACAAAAGTTCTTATCCTCAAGGAATAGTTTAATCAGAACAATCCAGAAACAATCTGAAATCAAACCCTAGAAGTCTCAGAGCTACTCTAACCAATGTAAAGGTTCAAATATATACACTTGCATTCAGAAACCAAAATTGAGGTTACAAGACTTGAAGTGAAGAGTTATGGCTTTAGTCTCATGTGAGTCAATAGCTAGATTAGACAATTTTACTGATCCCTCTGGTCTCACCTATAAAACAGCAGTATAGGACGAGACAGTCTTAAAAGTAACTCTCATTGTAAATCCAAAGACTAAGAATTTCAATCAGAAGCTCATGAAAAAAACCTTTAAATATAAAAGTTTCCAAGCTTCTGGAAACTGACTGAAACATAATTTCTACGACAGGTCTCAGTAGAGGGAAGGGCTTCTGATGAATCTTTGACTGTAGGTTTTGATCATCATTAAGTGACCCTTAACTGATTACTTCTTACTCCTAGCCACCTGTTCTTTTTTAACTACTCCCTAGCATTAACCATCATGAAAATTAAAAAAATAATAATTTGAACACTTTTGGGAGAAGCCTGTATGTGCTGTAAACATGGTAAAAAGTAGTCAACAGACAGATTTTACACTTGTTTAATTTATCAATTACAGTTCTATAGCCATGGTAAAGGCAATCACTATGGCTGATTTTATACCCATTTAATCAATCAAAAATTCACTTCAGCTTCCTAAAACCAGCTAGTCAGAAATAGCTCCTTACTCCTGAAAGTCATCAAGTGAGCACACGAACTTCCTATATACATCCAATCAACAGCAGCGTATGGCTGTTAGCATATCTGACACCATCTTGGGCGCTTACAGTTTCTTCTGTGCTTTAGCTGACCCTACCCAGGACTGTACTGTGCAGTAAATTTCTTCTCTGTCATCAAGAGCTTTGTAGTTAATAGATATTGTTTAATAATCATTAGGATCAAGTGGCCTCTATGCTCTTTTGGTCCCAAACAATGATGAAAACCTTTGTGATGTATTCCCAGCCCCCAGGAGACTAGTTACCCATTCATGAACTTTGACTTAAGAATGTATGGCCCTATTTCCAAGCACCTACCCCCATACCCTAGGTTAACTATACAACTGTCATATATATATAATGTGTGTGCATATGTGTGTATGTGCTTCGTGAGTGGATTCTTTTGTCTCAGATGGTCTTGTTTCTGTTGCATGTATGAGTGTGCTCCATAAACAACAGAGGAGGGCACAGGCTTGATCAGTCTCCAATCCATCTTGCCAGTTCATGAAAGTAGGTCATATTGTTTAGTTTATATTCCAAGGTCCACACTTGCTGCATTTTTGACCACACAGTCTGTTCCTAGCTTCTGTTTGGTTAGGAAACTGAAAACATTATTCATAAACACACATTCTTGACCAACTATAGAGGCCTTTTTCCTTATTTGTCATGAGTTTGTCTATAGCAAAGCCATAACCTGCTCCTGGAAGAACAGCTGCTTTCCTATAAATTCTCACTGCAACACTAGTTTTTGTGCTTATCTTGGTAACTGGCAAATTACTTTTATTTTAAATAATAGCAATGGCTATTTTGTGAAACTTTTTACATGTCAAAATTTAGGGGAGCTTCAGAAAAAAATATAGAGCAAAAAATCAAACATTCAGTAGTTAGCTTTTTAACTTGTATGCTAACTTCAAATAAACAAAATGCTGACTTCAAGAATATCTCCTGCAAAGGCTCTCTTGTTCACTCCTGTTCAACCATTTGAAATCCATACTTCATCCACCTCTCTTCATCTATCTGTCTTATCCTCCAATTCCTTCTGCTCCTTCTTCTGACCTCCTGAGCTCCCTTTTGGGAGAGTTGTTCTCAGGAAAGGAACAGTCACATTGCACACAATATCTTTTAAATTCCTAAGTCAGAAGGAAATATATAAAAGCTGCATTTAAACCAGTGTAGAGAAAAGTTGAGAGCCATAATTAAAATTTTTCCTAGGCCTCTAGAAGTTATACCAAAACCTGCTACAGAATTCAGGATTTTGCAAGATAGTTATGGTCCTGAATGGTCATAGATGTTCTAATTTGTTCACTAAATTATTAGCCCTTTAGACAGGAGAAACTGTTAAACGGAGCAAGGAGGGAAAGACCAGAAGAGAATTTAAATAGCCTCGTTATGCATATTTTTAAATGGGCCTGACAAGGCAAAAATAAATAAATAAAAAGAAATGTACTGCATAAAAGCAATTTAAGAAGACTTTCTCTTAGAAGTAGATTGCATAAGGATTCAAAAATGTAAGCCAAATTATTAGTAGTCTTTAAAAAATAGTCTTTAAAACTCCCAAACAGTATTTTGGGTAGACACAACAGTTTAAGAGAAGTTTATCGTCTCTTTTCGCAAATAAGCTCAGACCTGAATTAAGGAACTTTATCAGAAACAAAATGAAATGGGTAATTTTCAATTCAGAATATCTTCAATGTGACCGAACATTTACACAGACTATTAGAAAGTAAACGACCTGGAAATCAAAACAAACTTGTAAGATAAAATTCACCCTACAAATGGTACTTCCTGATAAATTGCACTACAGAATAATTATCATTGAAAGTCCCAGGAAAACATCCTGGATATGATTAATATTTCTACATTATATGTGATTGAAGAAAAATACTTAGCTATAATTTCAGAATTCTTATGGGCAAAACACTCATGTACAGAAAATAATCAGTGCAGAGCACATAAGAATCTAGATCATTTTTTCTCAGATAATCATAAATTTCTTTTTTTGTATTTACTAACATACTAGGCCATATTCTAGAGCTATTAACTCAACCACATGGTACACTTCAAAGACCCATCACTGGGCTTCCCTGATGGCGCAGTGGTTGAGAATCTGCCTGCCAATGCAGGGGACACGGGTTCGAGCCCTGGTCTGGGGAGATCCCACATGCCGCGGAGCAACTAGGCCCGTGTGCCACAACTACTGAGCCTGCGCGTCTGGAGCCTGTGCTCCACTATGAGAGGCCGTGACAGTGAGAGGCCCGCGCACCGCGATGAAGAGTGGCCCCCGCTAGCTGCAACTAGAGAAAGCCCACGCACAGAAAGGAAGACCCAACACAGCCAAAAATAAATAAATTAATAAATTAAATTTTAAAAAAAAGACCCATTGCTTACTCTAGATTATGCTTTGATACAGTAGCCAAGTCTTACCTTTTTTGCCTTAGAGCAATGGGGGTCTTGGCTACACTATTCAAAGTATCTTTGGATTTCATACCAGTATCACCTTTAAATTTGATGATTTCACATGCAACATAATCCTTATTCTCAACTGAAAATGACCAACATTTTTCTGCTAGTCAACTACCGAACTATGAAATATTGTTACTCCCCCTTAATCTAAAAACGATCTTACACTTACATGATGAAATAAAATTTCTTGATTGTGTTCAAGAAGTATCTATGCCCAGAACCGATCTTTTGGACACTCCCTTAAGTCTTGACTTAATATATTTTTGTTGCCAGAGCTCATCTTAAAAATGAGAAGGGATAATGCTAGGTTGGATATGCAATAACTAGTTCAGTCTCTCTTACGCAAGATAATCCCTCACTGGAAACCCAATTGATTCAAATTGCTTAACAATGGTCCTTTCTAGGACACATCAAATTGTTAAAAATAAAAGTGTAAATACATTCTCTGATAGCCAAAACAAGTTTGAAATAGTTTAACTATCTTGGGATGATGTTCAAACTAAGATATTTCCTTCCCCCCCACCCCACAAAAATTTCTATCTTAAAGGTGGAGGCTCATAGGTAAAGAGATACCATTACAAATATATTAAATGCTTTACCATATCATCATGCTAAATATGCTTCTCTAATACAGTCATTACCTGCGAACATCTTGTAATATAAAGACAATTCCATGGAAAAGTTAAAGGATTTCACTAGAGACACAAATTTTGACCCAAATTCTAAAAGAAATACTGGGACCAAATGAGTTTTAAGATCCATGAGAATAATATCTAGCAAAGCCAAGACGGCTGCTTTCTAACACTGAATAAAACCTCAAATGGACACTTGCTAAAATCTTCCAGGAGATATCCCACAGTAGGGGAAAACTGTCCACAATTTAAAATTCCAATGGGGAAACTTTTCTAGACGTTGTGGTTAATCCATGTTATCCCTGTAACTAAAAATGTAGAGGTTTGACATGGGTGGAACCATGATCAAAAAGAAACCCTCAGCATCTCCAAATGGATTTTACACAATTGCCTCCTACAGCTATGACTTTATGCCTTCATGAACACATTTCGTAACAATGTTTATTTTCTGGATGGGGTAAAACACTCTATTGTCAAAAGCCATATCACTCACGGTGGCTAAAAAACAAGCAAACAACAACAAAAACTATTAAACTTCGTGTTTCTTACATAGGGCATAACAACGTACAAAGATGGGGATGGAGCCAACACTGCAGTGACAGATACTTGTGAATTAGAGATGGCTTTGCCCCTTACTCTGAAATGTCACTGTCATTATCAGCATGAAAACTCTGAAAATGCGGAAAGGGTCTTCTCAGAAGTGTAAATTTGCAACAATTAGAAACTTTAAACTAAGGTTCTAGGTGAACCGCCAGAAAAAATTAATCCCTGAAAAAAAGTCCAATAGCTAAAGCTAAGTTCAATGGAACAAACTGACAACCTTCCACTTAAAAGATTAGTAAAAAAGAACATCTTAGATGGTTGAAATCACTGATTGTCACACTCTACATACTTTTTGTTCATTATGCTTTTGGTCATATTTATCCTATTGACTGGCTTCAGTTTATACACTTCTAACTTAGAATTACCAAAAGTAAAATCAAGGTCCTGAAGAGAATTGTTTTCTTGATAAAGCCTGTAAATCTTAAACTGTACTTCCCGAGTGCTTTTTGTCCTTTCTCATGGTGTTTAGTTAAACTTGCTTGTCTTACAGCTTTTTTTGTGTTTTGGTTTTTTAAAATTTATTTTATTTATTTATTTATTTTTTGGCTGTGTTGGGTCTTCATTGCTGCACGTGAGCTTTCTCTAGTTGCGGTGAGCAGGGGCTACTCTTCGTTGCACAGGCTTCTCACTGTGGTGGCTTCTCTTGTTGCAGAGCACGGGCTCTAGGCGCATGGGCTTCAGTAGTTGTGGCTCGCGGGTTCTAGAGTGCAGGCTCAGTAGTTGTGGTGCTCGGGCTTAGATGCTCCGCGGCATGTGGGATCTTCCCAGCCCAGGGCTCCAACCGCGCCGCCTGCATTGGCAGGTGGATTCTTAACCACTGCGCCACCAGGGAAGCCCATCTTACAGTTTTTTGATGTCTGTTTTCTCAAGTCTTAAGTTCTTTTATGTAGTCACTGTCCATATAGATGACTCAAAAACTTATTAAAAGACAAAAGCTGGACAAAAGTCATACTGATTCATTTGAACTAAAAAAAATACCTTCGTAAATGAAACATCTTCAAGGAAAATCATATATATATATACAGGATATACACATATATGTATTTACTGTATATATTACATATTGTGTACTATACTGAACACTTTTATAGGCCACAGTTCATAGCGCAGTGCCTAAAAACTATTTATTGATGTGGTTCAAGTTAATGAAATACAATATTCTCCCCAATCCAGAATATATATTTTGTTCTGAATAGGGTACTAATAAGTTCAGCTTAGGACACTTTATTGCCAAAAAAAAAAAAAAAAAAAAAGATTGAGGGAAGCATCTATAAGACAGAGTTGAAAAAGAATTCTTGTAAAGAATAGGGAAAAACAAATATGTCTTGGTTAGCAAGTTGTTAGTAGAAAACCTAAGTAAGGGGAATATGGTATTTTTTTAATATTCCTAGAGAAGAAAATAACTTCTAACATTTTTGAAGAGAAAAGAAGAAACTATCAGAAAAAATATGATAACAGATGTTATGGGAGAAAAAAATTATATGGAAAAGCAAAGAAACTAGAATTGATAAAACAATTTTGAAAAAAAAATAAAGTGGGAGGAATCTACCTCATTTCAGCATTTATATAACTACAGTCATCAAGATTATGGTATGGCTGAAGGGATAGACATATAGATCAATGGAACAGAACAGACCCAGAAAGAACTAGAAGTAGACCCACACAGATAAATCTAATTGATTTTTTTTATAAAGGTGCAAACGAAATTCAATGGGGGGAAATCTGCAGAATCTAAGGCTAGGCAAAGAGTTCTTACAGTTGATGCCAAAAACATGATGGACAAAAACAAAAACTGAAAAGCTGGACTTCATGAAAATTAAAAACCTTTTCTCTGCAAAAGATGATGCAAAGAGGATAAAAAGATAAGCTCTAGAGTGGGAGAAAATATCTGCAAACTACATATCTGACAAATGACTAATATCAAGAACATATCAAAACTCAACAGTTTAAAAATAATCATTCAATTAAAATATGGGCAAAAACATAAAGGGACATATAAATGAATAAGATACACAGTACAGGTGGAAAATAAGCACATGAGAAATGTTTAGTATCATGAGTCATTAGGGAATTCCCTGGCTGTCCAGTGGTTAGGACTTGGTGCTTTCACTGCCAAGAGCCGGGTTCAATCCCTGGTCGGGGAACTAAGATCCCGAATGCCGCGTGGTACGGGAAAAAAAAAAAAAATCCTTAGTCACTAGAAAAATTCAAATTAAAATCACAATGAGATATTACTACATACCTATCAAAATGACAAACTTAAAAAAAAATAGTTTCAGCACTAAATGCTGGTGAGGATGCAGAAAAACTGAATCACTCATACATTGCTAGTGGGAATACAGAACGACTTAGCCACTCTGGAAAACAGTTTGATAGTTTTTAAAAACTACAATAAATATGCAACTACCATGTGATCCACTAATTGCATTTATCCCAAAGAAAAGCACACACAAGAAACACAAAACCTGTATACAAATGTTCATCACAGCTTTATTCAAAATAGCCAAAACCTAGGAACAACCCAGATGTCCCTCAATGTCTGAGTGGTTGAACCATCTGCTGTATATCCATACCATGGAATACCATTCAGCAATAAAAAGCAACAAATTACTGATACATGCAAAAACCTGGATGAATCTCCAGAGAATTATGCTGAGTGAAAAAAAGCCAACCCTGTAATTTTACATACTATATGATTCCATTTATATAACATTCTTGAAATGAAAAAATTGTAGAAATGGAGGACAGATTAGTAGTTGCTAGTTGTTAAGTCAGGGTGTGTGGCAGAAGAGAAATCAAAGTGACTATAAAAGGAAAACATTAGGGATGCTTTTAATGGCAGAAATGTTCTATATCTTGATGGCATCAGTGTCAATAGCCTGATTTGATATTTTACAATAGTTTTGAAAGATGTTACCATTAAGGGGAATTGGTTAAAGGGTACACGGGATCTCTCTGTACTATTTCTTACCATTGCCTATGAATCTATAACTATCTCAATGTAGAGTTTAATTTAAAAAATTCAAAGAGCATGCATTACTTCCCAAGTAATTGTTTCTTTCTAGAAATACTATGATCAAGAATGGTTTAAAATAAAAATATTTTGGTTTTGGTTCTGTTTCAATCAAAAAGTTTAAGAAGCCAAAATACTCCATTATACTCAGCTGATATAACCAAAAGCAAGGGCATTTGTGTCAGGGCATACTTAGGTTCGAATCCCAGGTCAATTTTGGGCCTGGTCTCTGAGAATTGGATATCTTGTTCTTAAAGTAGAGATAATGATACCTATTTCACTGAGTTGATATGAGAACTGCATGAGATGAAATATGCAAAGCACAGAGAACATTGCCTAGTAAATTATAGGGGCTCAACAAATGTTGAGCCCCTATAGATGTCCTATCTCTTTCCCATTCTGAGTAATGGGAACCCTTAATTTATTTGCACATAAAATCAAATACAAGAAGGAGAGAAATGTCAGGCTATATCTGCAGTACAAATTGCTACGGGAAAAGAAAATTAAGATGAGTTACTAGTATTAAAAATAATCTTTCCAACAGAGTTCAAAGAGACTGAGAAATGCTCTCTTGGGAAAAGCTTTCACTAAACAGGGAAACATGAAACAGAGGCGAAGTCATGCCCTGAGAGAGTAATGTCCAATTTGACCTATTATGTGTTTACTACATCAAGTGTATTTGTTGTCCTGATTACAAGCCCCTAAAGGGGACATGGGGAAGGGGAAGACTGTCTACTCCACAGTCATTTTCTACATTCTTTCTTTTGCCAACTGGCCCTGACACAATGTTTCACGCACTGATAAACTAACCTCTTTTGACCTACAGCCTTCCCTAGGATGGGAGTATATTGAAGAATATATATATTTGGAATCAGTGAGGTGAGGGAAAAATATAAGACACATGCAAGGTGCAATAAAAGAAAGTTGAAATGGGAACATCAGAAAATTAATTTTGTTAACTCCAAGCATTATAGGATTGTAGCTCAGCAATCCACGTGGGATGTGTTAGGAGTTCAACATGGGAAATAGGTGAGCTGAGTGGATGGAAACAACAAATGATGAGTAATAGAAAGATGTCTGAACAGGAGAAGATCTTATTAACCCCTGGATGCTTTGTTCACTTGTTTCTACAATGCAGAAGAATTTGTTGCCTGCTAATAAACAGACTCAGGCTAATCAACTTATCTAGAAAGTTTATCTGCATTTTAATGGGAGAAGCAGGCATCAGAGGCTAGCACCAGGTACCTCCTACAGCATGCTTGGGGCTGCCCTGGAAGATGCTTGTTGATTCATGAAGGAGGCTTTCACCTGCCTCTTCTATAGGTTTATTGTAATTAATTGGGCAAAATCAGATTTCAAACCGGATTAAGACTTCAAGGAAATGTTGCTTTCAAATTTTTCTTCTCCCAAATCAGAAAGGAATGCCTGTAGATACAAGATATTTTATCATTGTAAATAATCAACCTCCTATAATTGAATAGCACATTACGATCTACAAAGCACTTCTCCACAAGTTATCTCTTTAGATCCATGTAAAATCCTTTAAACTAGGCAGGACATATGTTATCACACAGGTAATCATCTACAAATGAGAAAACTGGGGTTTGAAGAAAATGATTGCCTAATGTCACCAAAGAACAAAGTCAAAGCTAGACATTCTGACCCCCATAATACTATTGATATCCAACCAAGGGCCAAGAATACACAAGGCATTTTGAAGCTGTGGATTTTTTTCATTAGCCTTTGCATTTTCTTTCCCTGTGGTGGTGAAAGGCTAAAATGATATTGACTATGATGGCATCTTAGGAAGCACTGTGGAAAGCACAATGCAGTCATGGCCCCAGGCCTGCAAGAACTTTAATCTGGATTGAAATAGGCATACAATCTTTGAATCATTTATGGCTCTCAAAGGGGATATCTGAATATATGTTGAAATGAGAGAAGAGACAATAACTACCAGTGAAATCCCAACTAATCACTTGTGATGAGCTAGAGTATAAGCAGGTTTTGTGGTGAAGGCCTCTATACACAAAGACTTACAGAATTAACAGGATTTACAGACAAAAGAGGAAAGGGAGTGGGTGGGATATTCCAATGAAGAAATAGTTTGAGCAAAGTGGGCCGTATCTTTTAGAGCTATGCTAATTGGTATTAGAGGTTGCAATGAATACTGTAGTATAGATTTAAGAGAGGAAGCTCTGAGTCAGATTGTTGGAGTTCAAATGTGCATCACTTCTGAACAAGTTATGAGACAGTTTCTCCATCTGTAAATGGAGATGATATTAGTACCAACTTCACAGAGTTTTGTGAGAATTAAATAAGGGAGTGCATAAAAAGGCCTTCATTAGAATAGCACCTATACTAAATTGACATTTTTAAAAAGCTGTTACCTGTTTTAAAAAAAAGTTGTCAGTAGCTAAGGAGGTGGTTGGATTTGGAGTATAGATAAAGTGACCATATAATTTATCATTTAAATCATTTAGCCTTTGAAATGAAAGGGGATGCTATTAATGGTTATGCCAGGGTGCCAAGTATAAAGGAGGAATATTCAAGACAAATCAGAAGGGGTTGTGACCCTACATATAAGAAACCCTACTCTAAATTTTTTCTTGTTTATTCAAACTTCCCAGGTGTGTCATAGACAAAAATTCCATGATCAAATAGCACTATATAGGTGAGGATATTGTTAGCAATTTCTGTAATATGATCCAAAGCATTGAGCTTTGAACCAAGACTGTCAAAGGTGGAAAAGATTTTAGAGGTCACCTAATAGTCCTTCTACATTTTCAGTTTCAGAAGGGACCTCATTGAATACTGGTGCTGACAGAGTGCCTGTGATTTTGTTAGGCAACGCTGACACAAAGGACCTACAGCTAGAACTGGACAGAACTTTTGGAGACAATTTATAATTATTGCAAAAGTCCAGGGTTTATTATACAGATGAGGAAACTGCTCCATATTGGCTAAGGGCCTTATTGAAGATTTCCTAACACCTGATTCAGAATTTTTTTTCAACACATCAGCATTACCCAAAATGTATTCCATAGAACTAGTCCTAAAAGATGCTCTGGCAGAGAGGGAGGGAGGGCGGGGATAGGAGGAGGCCATGGTTGAGTAAGCTTAGGCAATGCTGCTTATTATATTATACTCTTGGAAATTCACAATTTACATTAAATACTCTGAGAAATCCTTGACTAAAAAACCAATTTAATTTTGTTCAAACCAGTATTTCCCAAATGTGTTTTACTATAAAACCCTTTAATCACTTAATATAAATTAACATTCTGCAAAATTAGTGTTCTGATGCTACATGCTTTGCAGAGGACTACACTACATAATTTATTACCTTGTGAAAAACTTCCAAACCAGTAAGAACAAGAAATAAATAGATTAGAACATTTTCTCATTTCATATGGATTTACATGCAGTCATAAAATCAACATGACTCTCATCAAATTCATTCTTTTTAGTTGGTTTAGGTAACATGTTAATCAAACTTAAGACAATTGGATACACTCGACTGATCATTTCCTTATTATTGAAAAAATTTGCTTTAGCTCTGTCCAAAGCAATTTTAATATGATAAAATAATTTCAGCTTAATTAAATATTTTATAACCTCAAAAAAGTAAGAAAACACTTCAATATTTATTCTAACCTATAGAGTGGGAGGATTTAAAATTTTTAAATCAGTGAAAGAATGCCTAAGAACACAGAGATTACCTTTAAAAATGTTATATTTCAGTATGTCCAAAAAATAAAGCCCATTAAAGAAATAGTAAAAAGGATTTACAGTTAAATACAACAGTAAAAGATACCTATCTTAAGCATATAAATGGGCTTACATAAATTTTAAAAAGCATATAAACAAACAAACAACAAAACTCATTAAGAGAACAACAGGAAAAAAGGACCAAGGATCTAAACAAAGGAAATAGAATAGAATGAATAATGGATATACTTGACTTCTCCACATCCAAGCTTTGCTACAGGCTACACTTTCTCGCGTATGCATTGCCTCGGCTAAGTCACTTCTCATATATCTGTTTCCATCTTTATATCCCAGCTGCATAACCATGCTGCATGGCCTGCATCCTAAAGCAACGGCACCCACAAGAACCATTATAAGCTATTTTATAATGGTTTATTTTTTTCAGTGAGAGAACTTCCTCTTACACCTAAAAGTTTGTTGTTCAACTTAGGGACGTTCAGTATGCAACACAGACACCAAAGAAGAGGACTTTTGTAGACACAGTGATCCTGGAGTAAACTTGCTTTTAAGCATAACCTTCTATATTCCCCAGACATCAAGGCATGAGCTAATTCATAAAAAAGTCAGATAAAACTTTCATCTCAAACTGTCATCTCTGCTCTCCACTGGCAGTACTTGAGTAGCTTGGTTTCACATTTTCAGTTATTTGTCTTGTCAAATCCTCACTGTTCATCTTCTAAAAAGCCCCCTGATAAGTTTAGACAGTCTAGTATCCTCTCCATCTGAGGCAAAAATATCAGTCAATCATCTATGTTTCCCAGGAAGGGGGATTTAATTACTTTTCCTGGCTACCTCAGTTATCAATCCCTACATTAAATAATACCTATATTTAGTGGCTTAAAACAATATTATTTTTTAAATTTAATTTTATTTATTTTTTATACAGCAGGTTCTTATTAGTTATCCATTTTATACATATTAGTGTATATATGTCAATCCTAATTCCCCCATTCATCCCACTACCACCCCCCAACCCGCCACTTTCCTCCCTTGGTGTCCATACATTTGTTCTCTACATATGTGTCTATATTTCTGCCCTGCAAACCAGTTCATCTGTACCATTTTTCTAGGTTCCACATATATGTGTTAATATATGATATCTGTTTTTCTCTTTCTGACTTATTCACTCTGTGTAACAGTCTCTAGATCCATCCACATCTCTACAAATGAGCAAATTTCGTTCCTTTTTATGGCTGAGTAATATTCCATTGTATATATGTACCACATCTTCTTTATCCATTCGTCTGTTGATGGGTATTTAGGTTGCTTCCATGACCTGGCTATTGTAAATAGTGCTGTAATGAACATTGGGGTGCATGTGTCTTTTTGAATTATGGTTTTCTCTGGGTATATGCCCAGTAGTGGGATTGCTGGGTCATATGTTAATTCTATTTTTAGTTTTGTAAGGAACCTCCATTCTGTTCTCCATAATGGCTGTTATCAATTTACATTCCCACCAACAATACAAGAGGGTTCCTTTTTCTTCACACCCTCTCCAGCATTTGTTGTTTGTAGATTTTCTGATGATGCCCATTCTAACTGGTGTGAGGTGATACTTCATGGTAGTTTTCTGGGATTTTTTTTTTTTTTTGCGGTACGCGGGCCTCTCACTGTTGTGGGCTCTCCCGTTGCGGAGCACAGGCTCTGGACGCACAGGCTCAGCAGCCATGGCTCACGGGCCTAGCCACTCCGCGGCAATGTGGGATCTTCCCAGACCGGGGCATGAACCCATGTCCCCTGTATCGGCAGGCGGACTCTCAACCACTGCGCCACCAGGGAAGCCCCTGGTTTTGACTCTTAACAAGTGCTCGTGACTTAATTATGCTAGGATTATAGCATTGTGTGAATACACAGATGATCTACCACAGAGCTTAACTATATAGCATCTGGGACATTAATAGGACATAATAATGTTCATATCTTTGAAATAGGGAAAAAAAATGAGAAATCTTCTAGTTTAGCCCAATTCTTACATCTCTTCTCTAATATCCCAGGTAAGAATTGAAGTGTTTGTTTGAATATCTGCAGTGATAGAGGACTCAGGACTTCTAACACTTTTAATGTCAATATAATTGCCTATTAGGGATGTGCTAGTCTGGTACTGAATTAAGTCATTTAATTAGATAAAGAGAATACAATAATTCCTTTTTTGTAACTCAGCAACATGCCTCTTTCCTCTAGTCAAAAGCATCTTCCCTCTATGCATCATCTGTTTCTCTCAGTCTTGAATGTGATCACAAGTTAGGAGTTATCACAGCATCAAAACACCTAGTATAAAGGCAATACCCAAACTAAGTAAACATTCTATGCAAAAACTTAAACTTGGATTATTCAATAGAAAAAATAAATTTACTTCACAAAACCTGCAGCATTGAAGAATTTATCAACTTGAAGCATAGAAAGTATTAGAGTATGGCATCTGTTAGTCTAATTTAATTCAACTACAGTTAAGCACTTTAAATTCCCAAATATATGGGGAAATTTTTGAAATACTCAGTGTTCCCAATCCAGAATGAGAGAATTCTAAAGTATAGAAAAATCTTTTGTGATTCAGCAAGGTTGACTAGTGTCTGAAAGCTTCCAAATATAGGAGTTCCTAGAGGTAAGAATGTTCTGGAAGTGCGGTAAAGGATAATAACACGTAGTTTACTAGAGAATGCCTAGTGTATATATCACAGGGCCCATAAATATCTATATTTTCTTACCAAAGAAATATGTAAGAAACAGATTGAATAGCTTAATAGAGATTAGAAAAGTTAAAGGTATAACTAGTTATCAAATTTAACTCAGCTTATGATAGCTTTATTGTAAACATGCAAAGTCCATGTTCTCACCTTTCCCTGTATCCACATCCTTTGCTATATAACTCTGCAGAGCCCTCACTCTGGCAGTAGGCTTGAACACATGACTTGTTTTAGACAAAGGGATAGTAACAAATGTGACATACACAGAGGCCTGAAGTGTGTTTGGGTGTAGAAACCGCCCTACCTCTTGCACCTCTGCCTTTCTCTTGAGAACATGCCTAGGCTAGCCTGCTGGAGGAATATAAGAGACATGTGGGGCTAAATCAGGTCCCTCCAGACAGCAGCCAAAGGACCCATAGATGCAACAGTCACTCTGAGACAGGCCATACCCATAGAGCGAACAATTTCAGGTTAGATCAGAAGAACGGTCCAGACTAGACTGCTGACCCACAGGTTCATGAACTAAATGAATACCTATTGTTTTCAGGCAATGTGCTTTGGGTCTTACGCAATAGCTGCTTATTTCCTTTGTCTTTCTATCCCATCACCACAAAACACTCCATGATTTGACAAGCCAGAAATTCAACTTTTGGGATGGACAAAACAGCATTCAAAAGGACCAAGGAATTTTCCCCAGAGCAAATGTTGGGAGTAGTGTGGTAAAATGGAGAGTAACTGAACCAAGATAGTAGAGTAAGTCCCCTACATACAAACCTTCAAGTTTCAAACTTTCAACGATGCGTACGTGCTTTCACATGTCCAACCATGTACGTTAGGTCATATGTCTGGCATACACTGTCACATGCGTGCATCCACTCCAAGTGGTTGTGCTTTTGTGTACTTTACTGTACAGTACTGTATAGAGTACAGTAGTACAGTATCTTTATTTCAAGCCCAGAATGTCTGGAAGCAAGTGTAAAAGCAGTGGTAAATAGCCGATCGTGTTAGTTGGATACCTAGGCTAATATTGTTGGACTTGCAAACAAACTGGACTTAACGAACACCCTCTCAGAATGGAAGTCGTTCATATGTAGGGGACTTACTGTAAATCTAGAGGCTCTTCAATCATAAACACTCTCCCCACTGTTCCCACTTCCCCAACACACCTAGAAATAGGGTCTATGCTTTAACCACATCCCCAAGTTGACATGATCAATCACAATGACAGATATTCCCAATGGAATATGAAACATGGGGGTGGAGGGAACAGAGATGAGGACCACAACTATTAAAAAAGTGAAAAGCCGCACACTGAGCAGTTTATTCTGGTTGAAGCAGAATAAATGCACATGAGAGAAATAAGAATTTTAAATACCCACAATAAAATGCTCAAAGAGAAAATAAGGATATTGGAAATGCCAAGGAAAAATAAGCAATCATAGAAAAGAACTGATTAGAAATAAGTGGAATAAAAACAGAATTGTTGAAATAAAGAGCTGAACAGATAGGCTGAATAATAGAATACATCCCATCAAAAAATGAAAGATTGAGCTGAAATATCAAGTCTAGGACTTTCACAAGAAGGCATAAAGTGGAAAAGAATAATTTAAAGTTAAGCCATATAAAAGATAGAAAAATAACTGTCCATAACCACATATATAAACATTATAAAATCTGAGAAAAACTAATTAAAGGGAGGAAATATGTAAGTAAAGGGTTAGGAATATACCCAAATTAAAGAAATATGTAAGAATTAGAGTAAATAGTTTAATAAAGATTAGAAAAGTCAAAGGTGTAACTAGTTATCAAATTTAAGTTACCCACATGAAAGAGAAAAACTTCCAAGAGTAAAAGCAGATCACCTGAAAGGAAATGACAAGAATTACGCACACCTGAGATGAAAAGTAACGGAGTAATAATAACAAAGTGGTAAAGGCAAGGAATTGCAAATATAGAATATTATAACCAGCTCAATTATCACTTAAACAAGAGTTGAAATACAAATATTTTCAATAATGACTGCAGCAGAAATTTTGCCACAGCCAGAACCTTTGTGAAAGAAGTCTTAGAATAAGTACTCCAGTAGTAAGAAACGAAAGCAGTAAGATATGAGAAGTAAATTACTTAATCAAATATGTCTTTGTAAAAATAAACAATAACCAATGACATATCCTCCCAAATTATTAAAGTGTATCTAGAGTGCATTTCTAAGTAATAACTATATGGTGATACAGCAGGACCAAGGAGAAAGATCAGAGGAGGTAAGAGAGAGCTTTACTGCAAAGGAAGATAAAAATTGACAAACTTAAGAGGTTGCTTGGGGGAAAAAATAACTATAAGCCTCAATATGTTATGGATAACTAACAAAATTAAAGTAGAACATAAGACCTTCAAACTAACAAAACAAAATTTATCTATGGAAGTTAGTAAAAGAGAAAGATAAAAGCAATAGGTATGTATTATAAATAAAAAACATGAAATGAGATTTCAAAAGTAACTAAAATTTATGATAAATTTAAGTAGCTTAAATGTACCAATCAAAAGACAAAGATTTCAACTGGACCATTCGACAGGGCAATGACAAGTTCACCACCATTTCCTCTTCTTGGATTGACAGAAAAGAAGGCATGTCCTAGTCTTTCTGACAGCTAATTTCTGAACATATGACTGAGTTCTGGACTGTGCTAATTGGCCAGAAGTTGTGTAAATCACTTTCAAGGCTGGCCCTTAAAAATATGATGCTCTAATTCTCCTTTCCCTGGTTGGATCAACTCAAGAGCCAATGTGTTACAGCTCTGGTAGTAGCCTATACCCTTGAGTCCCCTTTTGGAGTAGAATGATGAAGGAGAGCCATGTTTCCCACATCAAACTATGACGTGAATAAAAAATAATGAATTATTGTTGCATTCTTTTGGAGTTTTATTTGTAAGCACAAATTAGTATGGCCTCACCCTGACTAATATTGAAAAAGAGCTCTGGTCATAAATTATTTCCAAGAAACTGCCTGAATAAGGCAGAATACTTCAGAACACTGGAAATCTGGAAGTGAAGATATTATTCAAGGACACCATCCCCTCCCTGGCACTGATAAGGAGATAGCCTCTATGGTGCTGCATTTAGTTCAAGAATCAAGAAAACTATATGTTTATATGTCTTCTCAAAAACTAAGGCAAAATGATTTTTAGTATAAGCTGTTCTGGAATTGCTTTGTTAAGCCAGAACTAAAAAGATAGAGGTGCAATAAATATTTAGCATTTACTCAACTCTAACAGAATACAAACTTCATGGAAAGTGTCCCTTCCACCAGTGAACCACATAGAAACAAAGCAATGAAACAGTCATGCAAAGATATGTTTCTGTTCTTGGCTGCTTTTACCACCTTTATTCCATTAAGTTCTTATACTTGCATTAAATAAGAAATGTATAAATTTCTAAATCACATACTTATAGCAGGTATGCATGTGTCCTTTACCCACCAATTCATAATCACATATGCAACAATGAACACACGTAAAATGAAATAAAAATAAAAGAGTGAAAACTAACACACCAGGCAAATATGGTTGAAAGAAATATAGTGTAGCAACATTAATTTCAGACTAAATAGAATTGAAAGCAAAAAATCATTATAAATAAAATTTTATCTTGTATGTAGGCTGATAAAAGGAACAAAAGATCCAAAAGATATGATAAAAATTAATATATTACCACATAAAACTTACATACATAATCTCTGACAGCAATTGATGAACTACAAAGAGAAATAGCTACTAAATCAGTAGTTGTAGTTGTAGATTTAAAACGCTGTGTTTCAGAAACAGACAGCTCAGGGAAACAAATTAAAAATTTGTATATATGATAATTACTAATGGAACCAAAATATACATCAGCGACTTTATAGCCAGTGAGCACAATTTTTCTTTTCCAAGCAGACATGAAACATTCATACAACTCAACCAACTACTGAGACACACACAAAAAAAGCCTCAATAAATTGCAAAGAAGCAATATCTTAGAGTTTTCCAATTATTACTCAATAAAATAAGAATCAAAGCAAATATATATAAAGTCTTATAGAAACTCCAAATATCTGTAAATCCAAAAAACATACAACTATACAGCACTTGGGTTAAAGAGAAATTCATAAGTGAAAGTACTAAATTACAGCTGAGTGAACACAAAAGCACTCCATGTCAAAATGTCTGGGAACAGTGAAGGAAGTACCGTGAGGGGCATAATATATCCTAAAAATTGTCTACCAGATGAAAAGAAAGATTATAAATAAGTGGGCTAAACATTGCCCAAAACACTAGGAAAAAAAAAAGAGAATAAATCCAAAGAAGAAGAAGTTGTGAAGATGAAGACAGAAATCCATAAAGTAGAGAAAAAATATAGATAACATGTTTACAGCACATATGGCATAAACGATATGCTAAGGGCTAAGTGCTTTACTTATATTGACTCACTTACTCCTCACAACAACCCTTAGATAAAGGCAAAATTATTCATTCTCATTTTAAAGATGAGTAAAGCGATGCACAGAGAGATTGCATAACTTTCCCAAGATCACAAAGCTAGTAAGGACCAGAGAATGATTAATATTCCGTACTTTTATCAGCTGTGCTCTACTAACCCAAAGGCTGATTTTTCTTTTATAAAGACTTCCAAAGTAGATAAACTTCCAGAAAGACTGATCAAGGAGAGACAGAGAGAGAGAGAGAAAGAGAGAGAGGGATGAAGAGAAAGCATTGTTGTTTTAGTCTGGGTAATTAAGGATAGTTGACAACAAAACCCCAAATCTCACTGGTATAGCATAATAAATGTTTTTTTACCTGCTTATATCACAATCGTTGCTCAGTCAAATCCACAGGGCAATTCTCCTCAAGCAGCAATCAGGGGTCCATGGAACCTGTGGCAGAAGAAGAAAGAGAAGGATGAGGAACACTGGCTCTTCACTTCCTTGATCTGGAAGTCACACTGTGCTCATTTCTCTTTGGTTTGCACCAACCAACAGTCACATGTCCTCACCCAAAATGAGGATGAGGGAATGTAGGAAAACACATGCACTGTTTCGGTGATCACTAACAACCTCTGCAATTGTTGGAAGAGGTCATCAAGAGGATGTGACCACCACTTGACCCCTTGGGCTGGACCCAGCAATAGAAGGCTCCTCACCCCCTCCCCTGTCCTTTGAATGTACACTCTGCCCACTGTTCCCACAGTGGGAGCCATTTTCAAGGACACAACTTTGAGACAGTGGGGTGCTGTTGAGACCCTCTGGGTGGTATATGTGGCTGAACCCTGTTAAGTCCTCTGCATAAACTTTTAAGATTCTGGCGGGCAGGTGTGTAGATCTACTCAGTTTTCAGCCACCCAAGACAAGTCTTGTATGTAAGTTCCCTTGCTTATTAAAACTGCCATCTACCCATCTGAAGTGGTCTGCCTCTGTTTTTAGTCTCTCCCTGCCCTCCATGTATAGGGACTATTTTGCGAACCAGCAGCAATAGATACAAAAAAGGTTAAAAGACTATAAAAGGATAAAAAAACTACGAACAGATTTTTAAATATGTATTATTATTTTTTAATTATTTTTAAAGAAATATTTAGAAAACTACTCAACAGTAAATTTGACAGTCTAGCTGTAACAGAAAAATTCCTGGGAAAAGATTAAATGCCAAAATTGGAACAAGAATACATTATGTATGGTCAACAGCCAAACATTAACAGAAATGGAAATTCTTATCAAAAATCTCTCTCTATCCTTGCCCTCCTTCCCAACAAAAAAATAAAGTCCCTGTACCAGCTAGAATCTTATTGTTTCTCAGCCCCAAATCCTCCCTTAGTTGTCCTGCTTTGTGATACTGAAGCTGGACCCTATAAACATTTCTTCTTTGCCAGCTGACGTAACATTAGGTTTTGTCAGTCCACTGTTATGCAGGAACACTGCAGGAGAAGGGGACTTCTCTACCTGGTTTCCATGTGCTACTACTCTCCTCTGGCTCCTATAGCATTCAGTGCCCACCAGCAAATTTCAGTGGCACCCCCATGGTGGCATTCTAGTGAGTTCCACCAGCCCCCCAGGCAGCTTCCCTGGGAGTTCAGTGTAAACTCCACAAGGGGCTTGTACTTGGCAAGTTCTCTAGGCTCTCCATATGACTTTCCAAGGAGTCTCACAGGTGATTCAGCAGGAAGCTTCTGGTGAGTTCTGCTAGCACCACAGCCAGCCCCTAGCAAATTCAGGAACATCCCTGTATACAGTGTCCCAGTCCCTTTTCTAGAAAGTCTCCCAGGCACCCCAGTAGGTGGTTTCCTGTTGAGTTTCAGCAGAACTCAAGGGCCAACTTCCCATCTAGTTCCATCATCAGGACCCCAGAAGGCAGGTTCCTGCAACTTTTGATGCCCCACTAGGCAGTTTCCTCATTATCAGCCTGGTCCTATGGCACATAAGTAACTTTTCCACAACCCAGAAAACTATAGTCACGCCCTCTCCAACAAAGTCTAAATCTCAGCCTTTGGTGGGGAGGAGGGATCCCTTTTCCAAATTTGTTCCCCCTGGACTTCTGTCTCAGCCATAAAAGGAGTGAATTGTCTATGTATGTGCTATTATGTGTTCCTTAGAGTTCCACATTACTATTTAATAACTCTTGTTACTTTTTTTTCTCTTCAAATTACTCTATGATTTCTGTCCTCTGACTGGATACTGACTGATACAGTCCAAGACCCAGACATTCTTAAAGGGACATTTCACAAAATTTCAAGGCACAGATAATACATTTTATACAAGTTATCCAGAACAAAGAAAAAATAATAATTTTATGATTCTAGTGCAACCCAGCTTCTCAAACTAGATTAGGACAATACACAAAAACACAATTCCATGTATTTCAATAGATAAATAGAAAAACAGTCTGTGGTACATCCAGGCAGTGGAATAGTTTTCAGCAGTCAAAAACAAATGAGCTATCAAGCCATGAAAAGACATGTGGGAACCTTAAATGTTTATTGTTAAGTGAAAGGAGTCAATCTGAAAAGGCTACAAACTGTATGATTCCTTTCTAACTATATCACATTTTGGAAAAGAAAAAACCATGTAGACAGTAAAAGACCAATGGTTGTCAAGGCTTGAGGCAGGGGAAAGGACAAATGGAAGGAACACTGAGGATTTTTTAGGTCATGAAACTATTCTGTATGATACTGTAATGGTGGATACAGGACACTATACATTTGTCAATACCTATAGGACCTACAACACCACGAGTAAACCCTGAAGTAAACTATAGACTCTAGCTAATAATAACGTATCAATAACTGCTCAATTGTAATAAATGTAAGGTGCTAATAATAGAGCAAACTGGGGGAGGGGTGTGAGAAAGTACATAGGAACTCTTTAATATCTACTCAATTTTTCTGAAACTTAACACTTCTCAAAAAAGTTTGTTAAAGAAACTCCACAGCAGCTCATGCAGCTCAATATCAAAAAAACAAAAAACCCAATCCAAAAATGGGCAGAAGACCTAAATAGACATTTCTCCAGAGAAGATATACAGATTGCCAACAAACACATGAAAGAATGCTCCACATCATTAATCATTAGAGCAATGCAAATCAAAACTACAATGAGGTATCAACTCACACTGGTCAGAATGGCCATCATCAAAGAAACTACAAACAATAAATGCTGGAGAGGGTGTGGAGAAAAGGGAATCCTCTTGCACTGTTGGTGGGAATGTAAATTGATACAGCTACTATGGAGTACAGTATGGAGGTTTCTTAAAAAACTACAAATAGAACTACCATACGACCCAGCAATCCCACTCCTGGGCATATACCCTGAGAAAACAATAATTCAAAAAGAGTCATGTAGGGGCTTCCCTCGTGGCGCAGGGTTGAGATTCCTCCTGCCGATGCAGGGGATACGGGTTCGTGCCCCGGTCTGGGAAGATCCCACATGCCGCGGAACGGCTGGGCTCGTGAGCCATGGCCACTGAGCCTGCACGTCCGGAGCCTGTGCTCCCCAATGGGAGAGGCCACAACAGTGAGAGGCTCGCGTACCGCAAAAAAAGAAAAAAGAGTTATGTACCAAAATGTTCATTGCCGCTCTATTTACAATAGCCAGAACATGGAAGCAACCTAAGTGTCCATCGACAGATGAATGGATAAAGATGTGGCACATATATTCAATGGAATATTACTCAGCCATAAAAAGGAACTAAACTGAGTTATTTGTAGTGAGGTGGATGGACCTAGAGACTGTCATACAGAGTGAAGTAAGTCAGAAAGAGAAAAATACCATATGCTAACACATATATATGGAATCTAAAAAAAAAAAAAAAGAAAAAGGAAGAAAATGGTCAGAATAATCCAGGGGCAAGACGGGAATAAAGATGCAGCCCTACTAGAGAATGGAGTTGAGAATACTGGGAAGGGGAAGGGTAAGCTGGGAGCAAGTGAGAGAGTGGCATGGACATATACACACTACCAAACATAAAATAGATAGCTAGTGGGAAGCAGCTGCATAGCCCAGGGAGATCAGCTCGGTGCTTTGTGACCACCTAGAGGGGTGGGATAGGGAGGGTGGGAGGGAGGGAGATGCAAGAGGGAAGAGATATGGGGACATATATATATGTATAACTGATTCACTTTGTTATAGAGCAGAAACTGACACACCATTGTAAAGCAATTATACTCTAATAAAGATGTTAAAAAATAAATTAAAATAAATAAATAAAACGGCTGGACACTGGCAGTGTGGGGTATTCTCACTGATACCCCTTACATCGTGCACTCACCTAGGTAATTTTGCTTAGCTGATGTCAAGAGACTATTGTAACATTAACCTACAAATAATGACTGAGCAATGACAGAAAATCATTATTCTACTTCATTTATAAATGATCAAAATAAGAAAATCTTAAATAAAGTATTAGGTGATGAAATTCAACAATTATTTTTAAAAGAATGTTAGATGTTTCATAATGCAACTTAACAGCAGCATACAACACCCTCCATCTTTCTGTTGATTCATCTTTCTGCATTTTTTTTTCTTTCTTGGCTTAAAGGATCCTACTTTCTCTTGATTCTCCTCCTATCCAAGGAGTTATTCCTTCTCAGTCTTGTTTTCTGATTTCTCCCCATTTTCCAAATCTTTAGCATTGAAGTCCACCATGGCTGTATTATCAGCCCTCTCCTCTATCTAAAACTTACTCCCTAGGTAATTCCAATCATTCTCAGGATGTGAAATGCCATGTTATCACTGATGATTTTGAAATTTAGATCCCAACTTTAGATTTGTCCCCTGAACTCTAGACACTTGTATACAATTGCCTACTCCATATTTACTTTTTAATATCTAACAGACACTTAAATATCCTAAATCATAATCTTGATCTTCCTTCCTCTACTTACCCAACACCCTAATGAACCTTCTTCTCCTTACTTCTTCATTTTGTTAAATATCAATTCCAGTCTTCTTGGTACTACACCGTGCATTCATCTATAATTCCACTTTCTCTAATGACCCACATGCAATTCATCAGAAACTCTGTTTAATACGCCTCCAAACATGTCAAGAACTGGACCCCCTTGCACCCCCACACTAATCACTTGTTCAAAATTTAATGATTTATTATTTGAAAGAAAAAAGCCTCTTAAATGATCTCGTTAAACTCACCTGCTTGAAACCATTCTCTACATCACAGGTAGATTTTTTTTTTTTTTTACATTTTAATAGAGTTTATTTATAGACTAATTTTAGGTTCACAGAAAAAGTGAGCAGGAAGTATAGAGAGTTCCCATACGGCCCATGCCTCACCATGCACAGCCTCTCCCACTATCAACATCCCACACCAGAGTTGTATATTTGTTACAATTAATGAACCTACATTAACACATCATAATCACCCAAAGTCCATAGTTTACACTGGGATTCAGTCTTGGTGCTGCACACTCTCTGAGTGTTGGCAAATGCAAAACATGTATCCACAATTATAGTATTATACAGAATAGTTTCACTGCCTTAAAAATCCTCTGTGTACTGCCTAACCATCATACCTGCATCCCCTCTGCCTCCTGGCAACCACTGATCTTTTCAATCTCTCCATAATTTTGCCTTTCCCAGAATGTGATAGAGGTGGAATCATACCGTATGTAGCCTTTTCAGACTGGCTTTTTTCTTTGCAGGTTGACCTTTTCAAACTGGCTTTTCTTCTTAGCAGTATGCATTTAAGGTTCCTGCATATCTTTTCATGGGTTGATGCCTAATTTCTTTTTAGCATTGAATACCACAGCACTCCATTGTCTAGATGTACCAGTTTTTTATCCATTTACTACTGTTACTACCGAAGAACATCTTGGTTGCTTCTAGCTTTTGGCACTTATAAATTCCTATAAACATCTGCGGGCATTTTTTAAAAACTCATTTAGATAAATACCACAAAGGGTAATTGCTGGATCATATTTTAAGAGTGTGTTTTGTTTCATAAAAAGTGACACACTGTCTTCCAAATTGGCCGTACCATTTTGCATGGCACAGCCAGTGAATGAGAATTCCTGTTGCTCCACACCTTCTCCAGTATTTGATATTGTTCATGTTTCAGGTGTGTTCATTTTCGTTTTAATTTGCAATTCTCTAATGGCATATGCTGTTGCACATCTTTTCATATGCTTATTTGCCATCTGTATATCTTCTTGGATGAGATTTCTATTCTGATCCTTTTTAATTGGATTGTTCATTTTCTCACTATTGAGTTTTAGAGTCTTCTAAAAATGTATGTTAGATCATGTTACCACTCTTCTCAAAATAAAAATAATAATTTACATTTACTCTTCATCAGGAACTGTTCTGAGTGCTATTCACATGGCATTCCATCCATTTTAAGATGTATTCTTTTCTTTTCACATGTTAACATTGTTTAAATTGTGATATATCTCATTACTGCTGGCCAAGCAGTGGTCATGATGTAACAGTCATGGCCTATGCATGTCCACCAAAACTTGCCAAAGTTTTCAGTATCATGGAAAAATATCTCAGAGGCAATAGTAGAGCCTTGTTTTAAACAAGTTTCATTACCAATGGTCTTACTGGAAGCAAGAATGATTGGTTGGAAAAACAAAGACATAGCTCTGAATGAAAGGGGTAGGAATCTAAAAGTTACTAATTTTTAGAAACATTTTAACCAATTCATGTAACTTTTAGTTGAGATGCTGAATGGTGATGTCCTAGGATGGTGGAAAAACCATAAAGAGACCAACTTTCACAAAGGCTGACACCCAGCATTGAATCATTTCAATATACGTTTACATCTAGCTGATCTGTCCCTACTGTATGTCACTGGCTGAGAACAAAATAAACATCCTTCAGGGAAAGGATCTTTCTCATTTTTTACACACAATCTCCAGAATACAATAAAAGTCACCAGGGAAGATGGGAGGAAGAAATGAATGACAGAAAATCTTCAAGGGATATAAATATTAGAGGTATCAAACAAGGACACTTAAATCATGTGATAAATATGTTCAAAAAATAGAATAAAAAGTAGATACTATCACCTGAGAAATGAATCAAATAGAAATTCCAGAACTGAAAAATAAAATGAATAGATTACAAACTTTATAAATGAGAATACAGAATAAACACAGGAGAAGAAATAATTAGAGAACTGCAAGTTAGGTTAGGTTAGAACAAAATATTTAGACTGGTCCCCTGGTTTTCCAGCAGATGAAGCAGGCCCAGAGAGGTTGAGTCACTGCATCAAAATCATATCTCAGGGCTTCCCTGGTGGCGCAGTGGTTGAGAGTCCGCCTGCCAATGCAGGGGACATGGGTTCGTGCCCCGGTCCGGGAAGATCCCACATGCCGCGGAGCGGCTGTGCTCGTGAGCCATGGCCACTGAGCCTGCACGTCCGGAGCCTGTGCTCCGCAACGGGAGAGGCCACAGCGGCGAGAGGCCCTCGTACCGCAAAAAAAAAAAAAAAAAAAATCATATCTCAGAGCTGAGCCTAGAATAGGGTTCCATGACTGCATGCCCAGGGCTCATTCTACTGGGTTGGCCAAAATGTTCATTCAGTTTTAAGTAACAATGAAAGACACATTTTTCATTTTCACGAAGACCTTAAGTGAACAACGTATTCACTAACTGAACGAACTTTCTGGCCAACCCAATACTATGTCTCCCATTTAACAACATTTTTCTCACCACTTGAGGGTCCGGAAAGTCTGATCTCTACAGAGTGGCATTCCCAAAGGAATGTTGAGAAACCGTAAGGGAGAGGACAGAAGAAAGAGAAGTTTTGGCAGGGGCTTATCAGTACTTGGAGATAGGAAAAGTATGAAGGAACACATGCCAAGGTGTACTTGTTGCTCCCTGGGACACCACATCTTGTTCAAAGTGTGCCAGCTATATTAGGAGCTTTCCTTTTCCCCCTCCATTGCAACCAGTGAGAAATGGGTGCCTCCGGTTAGGAAGCCTACCAAAGAATGACATTTGCCTTGAGGGAAAGGCCTCTGTCAAGACCCCAGAGAAGCTGCTAGCTAGAGCTCACCTGCAACATCCTGACTCTCAGGGGAAGGCAGTTTAACCCAGAATTATAAGTCATTTGATAACACTAAAATGTACCTGTGAAATAGGCCAAGTTGTTCTTACCCAAGTGTGATTGGGTAAGATTTAGATTCCATATATATGGAATCTAAAAAAAAAAAAAATGGTTCTGAAGAACCTAGGGGCAGGACAGGAATAAAGATGCAGACTTAGAGAACGGATTTGAGGACTTGAGGACACAGGGAGTGGGGAGAGTAAGCTGGGATGAAGTGAGAGAATGGCATGGACATATATATACTACCAAATGTGAAATAGATAGTGGGAAGCAGCCGCATAGCACAGGGAGATCAGCTCGGTGCTTTGTGTCCACCTAGAGGGGTGGGATAGGGAGGGTGGGAGGGAGACGCAAGAGGGAGATATGGGGATATATGTATATGTATAGCTGATTCACATCGTTATCCAGCAGAAACTAACACACCATTTTTAAAGCAATTATACTCCAATAAAGATGTTAAGAAAAAAAAAACTTATGTGTATAGGACCATTCATTAATGACAGAATATACATTATTTTTAAGTGCATATATAATAATTACCAAAATTTATTGCTCAGTAATAAAACACATCTAACTCTTTGGATTCAACATTTTTTAAAACTATGTACTTAGGATGAACTTTTATTTTTCCTCTCATGTCTCCTCTGGGTAGCTCAGTCCTCATCTTTCAAGAGTGATTTTTAAAAGGAATCTATTGAGGAAAAAACTATCATTATAATGAGTCCCAAATATGAGCTTTCAGAAAAACAAGGAGCAGTGCTTAATGGTATTTCTCTACTTAACAAGGGCTTGTGAATCAGAAGTCCTAACTCTCTCCCTCTCAAATGTAGGCAAACAACTTCAATACATAAATAGCAAATAAAATAAGGAAGCCATTTATTTTCCAAAATGTATTAGGTAAAATGTGGATAATCAACCATACAGTGCTACCTCATATGTTCAAGTTTTCAAGATACAAGCCTTTTAAATTCTTCCCCTTTCTAAGAGGAAGGGCCTTATGCTAGTATTTTCAAGGAAGGCTTTTTGGTTCTGTCTGTTTCACCCAAGGACTCTAAATGGAACTAAAGGAACACAATGGTTCACAATGAATCTCCTCATTTACAACCATCATTTATGAAGAATGTTTCCTGGATAGTGAGATTATCCAACACACTATTTAAAATAAATTGACAAAATCAGAGCAATCAGGAAACGGAAGAATTGAAAAGTGGCAGCTACCTTTTCTCACAGGTTTACTTGGGACTTACATACAATTCCTGTCTTTTTCAGTCCATTTTCCAAAGGGCCAAGGTGAAACCTCAATAAAATTTGTTATTTTACATTATATTGCAAAGCACAGAAAAACTATAAGAAAAAGACTTCTATAGAAATCTATACAAAGGCATTTTACATAAAATCCCAGCCTTTCTGAACTGGAAAAATTTGGGGACCAATACCTCCTGTTCTTTCATTACTTTGTAATGGCCTCTGTGGGAAGAATTTTCTCCAAATGTTTTACTGGCTTCTCTTTCTGCACCTCGTCTTTCTCCTCCAAGTACAGTAATTTCTTCACACATTTCTGCTTGGCCCAAAACTGGTCTAACAAAAAAGACACTTTTATTTCATCCCAAATGTAGGTGGAAGCAGGAAAAGGCTAACTTGAACTGTTTTCCTCAAGGGCTGCTAGTCATTTCCTCAAGGCATGGGAAGTCCCAATAAAAGGCTCCATCTGGCAATATCAATTCATATCCGTATTCGAAACACTGAAATATCACTTGGCATTACAGGGTAGGTCTACACTGCTGTCCAGCATTCCAACCTCCCAGCAGCTGGGTTGGAAAGCTCAAATATCCTCCAGCTCCAGAGGAAGTGAGGAGTCCAGAGAAGACCCTTCCTACTCTCAGGCATGGAATTTTCATCTCCATAGAATTCTCTCATGTTTCAATCTGTCCACATTTCATGATTACATAATCTAGCCTCATAGATATAATGTCTCCTTATGTTTTAAACCCAAATCACATGTTTCTAGGGATTCTTCAAAGTTCTTTTGAAATGCATTATCTTTAAGTATGTCTACATAATTTGCATTTGTTTATACTATTATTGCCCAAGATTGGCTAATAGCAAATGAAAGCCAAGGCAGGTTCTCTCAGATTGGTATGGACACTTGAATGGAGGGTGACTCTCATCTCATTTTGTTTGAGATTCCGATAGCATTGATTAAAACTCCAATGCTATATTTCTAAAATAGAACATTAAAGTGCCAGGGTGCATGTTCATATGACCTCTGAGCCCTGTCTATGTCTCTCCACTACCATCCTCTTTGCGTGTACTTTCAAAAGCAGAAAATAAAGACAATTCTTCTACGCTAATTGTATATGAATAATTCATAAATTCTATGCAACATTTTTAATTTTATTTTTTAAATTTATTTAATTGAAGTGTAGTTGAATTACAATGTTGTGTTAATTACTGCTGTACAGCAAAGTGACTCAGTTATACATATATATACATTCTGTTTCATACTCTTCCATTGTGGTTTATTACAGGATCCCTGTGCTGTACAGTAGAACCTTGTTGTTTACCCATTCTACACATACCAGTTTGCATCTGCTAATCCCAGACTCCCCATCCAACCCTCCCACCCTCTCCCCCTTGGCAACCACCAGTCTATTCTGTATGTCCCTGATTCTGTTTCTGTTTCATTGATAGGATCATTTGTGTCATATTTTAGATTCTACATATAAGTGATATCATATGGTGTTTGTCTTTCTCATTCTGACTTACCTTACTTAGTATGATAATCTCTAGTGGCATCCATGTTGCTTCAAATGGCCTTATTTCAGTCTTTTTTATGGCTGAGTAGTATTCCATTGCATATATGTTCCACATCTTCTTTATCCAGTCACCTGTCGATGGACATTTAGGTTGTTTCCATGTCTTGGCTATTGTGAACAGTGCTGCTATGAACATAGGGGTGCATGTATCTTTTTGAATTATAGTTTTGTCTGGATATATGCCCAGGAGTGGGATTGCTGGATCAATCCCACTAACTAAACTATTTTTAAGTTTTCTGAGAAACCTCCATACTGTTTTCCATAGTGGCTGCACTAACTTACATTCCCACCAACAGTGTAGGAGGATTCCATTTCTCCACAACCTCTCCAGGATTTGTTATTTGTGGACTTTTTAATGATGGCCATTCTGACTGGCGTGAGGTGGTACCTCATTGTAGTGTTGATTTGCTATGCAACATTTTTAACTTGTTGGTTATAAAGCTAACTTCTCATGGGCTTCCACTTCCATCATCACCCGCCAAAATACGAAGAAGTTAATGGGAAGTCTAGAGATTTCCACTAAAAATCACACAACACATTTACATTTGTATATACAAATGTAAAAAAAGATGAAAATAAACAAACAAAAAACTCCCAAACCTCAGTTTGAAATTGCCATTATTGGAAATGAGAGCAAGATCTAACGAGGGCAAGATAGAAGCATTTTGAGGCATCTCTTACGGCTCAGCTGAAGCCTAGGGACAAAATATTTATTGAGACACCAGTTTTCAAGGTCACATGATTTTTTTCTTCCAATGCTTCTGTGCAACTCAGAAAATGTAGAAAGTTGAATTGCTTTAAATTTGAAGCTTCACTAGGTGAGAATGACAGAAGAATAATAGGGCAAGTTTTTCTCAGATATTGGCTGGCTTTATTTTTTGAATGGTCCATTTAACCAAGCCTAAGCTTTATAAAGTATATATTAATTGACAATATTTATTAGATATCTACAATGTGCCAGGCATATCCTTATTTTACAGATAAGGAAATTAAAGCAAAATTAAATAAATGGCTTGTCTCCCAGCAGCAAGTAATGGCTGCTATTCTAGCTCAGGTCTGTCTGATACTAACTGCACACACTGACTACTTCACTATAAGAAGGCAGGATGGAGCAGATAAAATAAATTGGAAGAGTCTGTGGAGAAGAGATCTGAATGTGATTGAACGACAGGATTAAAAAGAGTAGGTTAGTAAAAAAGAAAAACAACAACAACAACACACACACACACACACACACACACACACACACACTAGAGGAACAGAATGCTCTGAATAGAGATTAAGAAGTTAGAATTTAGAATTTCAAACGTTCTCCCATTTTAAATAAAAAAGAGAAACCAGTTGTCCTGTGGTTAAAGTGAATCAAATAATGAAAATTTTTTCAGAGGAGATGAAAGAAGTGGGAAGTTCATTTTAAGATTCAACTTACCAGGATAATGACAGGATAGATACCAGTAATGAGAAGGGATAGAACATACAGGGCTGAATTGGACAACAGTAAAATAATTAGGGATTTTCTCATAAGACTGGAAGCATAACTATCTAGAAGCCTTATCATTGAACAGGAAAGATGTCAGTTCTGCCTTATGACCTGAGTTTGTGAGGTGGTATGTGTACAACAGCAACACAAATTTCCTCACACTTAGCAATGAAAACAACACATTTCTTATTGCACAGTTTTTGTGGGTCAGTAATCTGGGAATAGTTACCTGGGCCTCTGCTTTAGGGTCTCTCACAAGACTGCAATCAAGGTGTCAGTCAGGGCTGAGTTCTCATAGGTGTCAGCCAGGGCTGAGTTCTCATTTGAAGGCTCATCTGGGGAAGGACCTACTCCCAAGCTCTCCTAGCTGTTTACAGAGTTTTAGTTCCTCAGTGCCTGTGGGATTGAAGGCCTCTGTCCCTAGCTGGCTAGAGGATGCCCTAAGTGTCTTGCCAAGTGGGTCCCTCCAACACGGTAGTTTGCTTTATCAAAGCCAACAAGGGAGAATCAGCTAGCAAGATGAAACTTACAATCTTGTTACCTAATCATGAAAGTGACACTTCATTGCCTTTGCCATATTCTATTAATTAGAAGCAAGTTACTAGACCAGTTCATGCTCTAAAGGCGGGTATCACATGGGGTGTGATTTCCAGGAGGCAGGGCTCATAAAGGACCATTTTAGAGGCTGCCTGACACATGGTGTGTAAGAAAATGAGAAGCCTTTCCTTGAAAAGATGGCTGGGAGGAACATCCTCAGAATTCAGCCAGGTTTCAGCTAAGGACAGGAACTATAGGGAATATCAAATGGAAGTTTGATGACTCACAATGGGATAGCAATTCTAGTAGGTGCAGAAGAAAGGTTTGAGAGAGAAGAAAACCAGGAAATTGAGTGAGAGTAGAAGAAGTACAGAGAAACATGACTAAGAATTTTATGACCAAAGGGGCTTCTGACAGGTAATGGGGAATGGGCTATCATGTTCTATTTTCCTGGATATTCAAACTGGAACATGGTTAAAGGAGACATGTACTCTGACTTGTTCTCAAAAGTGAGTTGTTACATGCATTGGTAAAAGGCAGTCTGGAATTAGAGGTGCAACTTCTATTCAACAACCAAAACAAACTAGTTGATCATATGGTAGCCATAGCAAAGACTTTGAATTCATCCCTTACTTCCCTGTTTACAACTGTACTTTTCAGCTCAGATATCTTCTATTCCTATGAGAAAAGAAGTGAGAGGATGAATGGCCCTACAAATGTGAAGACAAAAATGAGGCAATGTTGTTAAGGGGGTGGGAGGAAGTATTTGAACAGCTCAGCCAAACTGGGAAAGATGTTCTCATCTGGTTACCCAAACAGACTCTGGGGATCATGAACTGATTTTTGCAGCTTCTTCTGTTTGGTTAATGACATATAAATTGAGGTCTAATGATTTCAGCTCTTGCTAAATTATAGTAAAATCAAGGAATAAGAGGCTCTGTCTCTCCCAAAAACCATGACCTTCTTAGGGTGGCCACCTTTGATGCCTATACACCACTGGGAGAAAGGAAAAATCAGGTATTTGAAGTGTGAAAGGAACGGGAAACAAGGTTTCCAGCTCTGAGATATAGGGGCCCATAAGCAAGACCCAGAAAGAGGAGTTCATGGAAAGCAGGAGAAGAAACATGGACAGCCTTGGAGCAAGTTCCTTGGGAGCTGTTCCTTGAGAGCTCTTACCTCTGCCCTCCTGACTTAACAGTGCTGTAAATTGCTGTGCAAATATGAGAAGATCAGGGTCCTCTGCTCAGAATCCTTACTCCCATCTCATTTGCCTTCCCATACTCAAAAATCTGTATTTACCTTAAAACTGACATTATGGAATGCTGATAGAATTAAGTAGATATCTACAGCTTCTAAATTCTTCCATCACCTATAATTAAAAGATAAAATCAAACCCTTGCCCCAAACTTCCTTTGTATTACTAATGATGAGTACACTCTCTGTGAGAATATAAAATATCTCTCTTTCAATAGTACTCTCTCCAGGGTAGTCATATCAGAACTTTTTATTATCACTTTAAAGAAGATATTCTAATAATTATTTAGCATTCAAAGGAAGTTTCCAGGCTATGGGCCTTAGGCCTTTGGAGACTTGGGGTATAGGGTGTTTCCAAATGTGATTCCATTGACTTTAAAAACATTATTGAAAAAATATTTTCAAAAGGTCTGGCATTCAGTGGGATGTTTCTCTGTCTTTTTATCTGTCCATGGGGTAACTTCTGAGAAGAATCCTTGGTGACTGAATTAAACACCAAAGTACCATCTTGTTAGGACTTGGCCACAAATGCAAAGCCAGAATAATATCCTTTTGTTTCTCATCACCTAAAGCAAGTTTGTGAATAGAGGTAGGGCGTAAAGAGAGAGAAGCCAAACCCCACAGTGTCTGTTCCATTGTTTGGAAAGCTTTGAGAAGTATTGCTTTGAGTCTTTTGCCATTTTCCTTTTAAACCAGGGAATTTTTTCTAATGTACTAAAACACTGGAGTAATACTGGTGATAGAATTGAAAAAGAAAATTGTCTTTGGGGGAAAAAACAGAGATACTAAAGCAAATTTATTAGAACTGAGGAGGTAAGAGCTGTTTTTTAGGATTCATGGATTTCTTGTCATTTTATATTTGATTTTAAAAGAAAAAAAGGTTTTTTCCACTATCCTAACTTTTCTGCAAAAGAAACAAAAACAAAAAAACCCATGCAATTCTTCATTCTTATCTATTTCCTGGGATCCATTAACCATTAATAGCTCTCATGCACATTTACCATTTATGTGCTTATATAAATATTATTTGATGTCTCATATCCATTGCAAGGAAGAAAATGGAGCATATTAGGTGTGCTTCTACTTAACATTTCCATTTTCCTTTTTTTTTTTTTTTTTTTGCGGTACGCGGGCCTCTCACTGCTGCGGCCTCTCCCGCTGCGGAGCACAGGCTCCGGACGCGCAGGCTCAGCAGCCACGGCCCACGCGCCCAGCCGCCCCGCGGCACGCAGGATCCTCCCGGACCGGGGCACGAACCCGCGTCCCCCACATCGGCAGGCGGACTCCCAACCACTGCGCCACCAGGGAAGCCCAACATTTCCATTTTCAAGGCAATCCATATATTGGTTTTAATAAAACTTTTATTTTAATTCAAGTAAGAACTTATCTACTGTCCTTGAAACTTAATCTACTATATAATAAAAATTTTAATGCCAAATATAATTTTTAAAAATAAAAGACTAAGTATATTTATGACCTTACATAGGGTAGGATTTTGGTCATGTAAACAAGTTGGTTTGGGGAAGAGAGAAAATAGAAACATACTTCAAAATTTGTCTATTTTTTCGATGTTATGGAATTACTGCCATAAACAAAATAGAACGTGCACTATTTCAGATAGAAGGAGAATCTTTTTTTTTTTTTTGCGGTACGTGGGCCTCTCACTGTTGTGGCCTCTCCCATTGTGGAGCACAGGCTCCGGACGCGCAGGCTCAGCGGCCATGGCTCACGGGCCTAGCCGCTCCGTGGCATGTGGGATCTTCCCGGACCAGGGCAAGAACCCGTGTCCCCTGCATCGGCAGGCGGACTCTCAACCACTGCACCACCAGGGAAGCCCAGAAGGAGAATCTTTAAAGCAGCAATCCTAACATTTTCCCTCCCAACTTTTATATTTCCTTTGTTTTGCTTATGACCTGATTATTTCTACTGTCTTGTTGGTTCCAGGGTTGCTTTCTTTCTCTTTAATGTTCTGGTCTAATTTGGTGGCTTGGGGCACCCTTTCTTTGATTCCCCTTAACACCAGAAGGCAGTATTAAATAATCAAAATAATGTTATTAAACAGTAGGGGGAGCATAAGGAAAAGATGGAAACCAATCATAATAACCACAAATGCAATCAAGCTCTCTAAATATAGTCTCCATATTCTCTTTAGGATTATTATATTTTTAGATTCCATATATATGTGTCAGCATACGGTATTTGTTTTTCTCTTTCTGACTTACTTCACTCTGTATGACAGTCTCTAGGTCCATCCACCTCACTACAAATAACTCAGTTTCGTTCCTTTTTATGGCTGAGTAATATTCCATTGCATATATGTACCACATCTTATTTATCCATTCATCTGTCAATGGACATTTAGGTTGCTTCCATGTCCTGGCTATTGTAAATAGTGCTGCCATGAACATTGTGGTACATGTCATTTTTTGAATTATGGTTTTCTCAGAGTATATGTCCAGTAGTGGGTTTGCTGGATCATATGGTAGTTCTATTGTTAGTTTTTTAAGGAACCTCCATACTGTTTTCCATAGTGGTTGCATCAAGTTACATTCCCACCAACAGTGCAGGAGGGTTCCCTTTTCACCACACCCTTTCCAGCATTTATTGTTTCTAGATTTTTTGATACTGGCCATTCTGACCCACGTGAGGTGATATATGGAATCTAAAAAAAAAAAAAAAATTGGTATAGATGAACCTAGTTGCAGGACAGGAATAAAGATGTAGACATAGAGAATGGACCTGAGAACATGCGGTGGGAAGGGGAAGCTGGGGTGAAGTGAGAGTAGCATCAACATATATACACTACCGAATGTAAAACAGTTAGCTAGTGGGAAGCAGCAGCATAGCACAGGGAGATCAGCTCAGTGCTTTGTGATGACCTAGAGGGCTGGGATAGAGAGGATGGGAGAGAGGTTCAAGAGGGAGGGGATATGGGGACATATGTATGCATATGGCTGATTCACTACAACAGAAACTAACACAGTATTGTGAAGTAATTATACTCCAGTAAAGATCTATTTAAAATAAAAAAGATTATTATAGTTTACTCCCCAAAAGATGTTAATAGGTATGTTTCTTATTGCTCTTGAATTCCCTAGTATTGGTCTGGGCTCTGTCCCTTGAAAGCTAACTTTTACTCATTCAATCCCCTTCAAGTCAAAGTTAAACAAAAGACTGTTCTCTAATTCTTCTTCCTTCCAACCCTGCTCCATTTTCCTGAGGGAGAACATCTATCCATTCAATACATATTTTAAAAATGCTTCCTATATGCTAAGCAGTGTTCTAAGTGCTGGGCATTCAGCAATAACTAGGATGAATAATATCAATAACCCTCACTTCCATGGATCTTATATCCTAGTTGGGAGACAGGCAAAATCAAACAAAAAATGTGACCTGAAAGAGAAACAGAGTGATATGATGGAGAGAAGGACCAGGGTCAGAGAAGGGAAACTGCTTTAGCAACATTGCTCAAGAAAGTTTCTCTGAGGAGGCTGCATTTAAGCTGCCAGTGGAACTGGGAGAAGGGGCGAACTGTGAGAAAACCTGGGGACAAGACACCTTGAAGAGGGAACGGCACGTGCAAAGAAGTGTAGGATGAATGAGCTAGTGATGTTGGAGAACAGAAAGAAGACTAGTGGCTACAGCATGGTGAGCAGAGTTACACGTGAGATGGAAAATAGGCAGGGGCCAGATTCTCTGGCAGGGCTTGGTAGGTCATGGTAAAGAGTTCAGGTTTTATTCTAATTGTCATCAGAAGCCACTAGGAAGAAGAGAGTGGTATAAATACCTCCTCCATCAAATAACCAACATTGATTATTCTCAGTAGATTTTTATTTTGAACAAGTTACACTTATCAGAGCCCACCAAAATTTCCATAACAAACATGCTCTGTGATTTTGAGCATTTAACTTTATTTCAGTGCCTTGGTATTACCATTTGCAAAATGGGGTATAAAATTCATTAAAGTCTTAAGATTCAGGGGTCAGATAACTTGTTATCATTGAATTTCATCGTGCCGCAAATTCTCATCTATAAAACTTAGAAAATATCTGCCCTGATTATAATGATCAAAGACTCTAGTTGTAAAATATCTTTGCAAATACTAAAGTGTATACACATGTAAGTAAAAGTTACTCTATCAATAAAGCTAAGAAGGAAAGTGGGCCAGGTAAAGTGGTTTATCCAAATAATCTCTTAAATTATACTTCTAAAATTGTATTATGTTGAACTTGGAAAAGATATTAGATGCTCTTAAGTCATAAATATATCAACAGAATCTTCATAAAATACTTAAAATTTTTATTTGCATTTTATACCAACAAGACTTCAAAATGGACAAAAGTACTAAAGAGAAGAATTTATGTGAAAACTTCTGAATTCCTATGGGAAAATATACCATAACATTTTAAGATAATGTTATCATTTTACGATTTTCAATATACTCTTCTCTTATTTGAAAATTAAATGCATGAGGACTATAACTTACCTGTCATTAAATGCTGTCAGCCTCTGTGTTACCAGAAAGATATACTTTGTAAAGAGAAGTAAAGAAAGGATCATTCTCTGTCTCTTTTCTCCCTGCGAGAAAGTATTATATTATAGGTTCCCTGGTGTGTCAGGATGGTTTAATTTATGAATATCTCCCAGAGAGTATCCATCATGACTCAATCAGATTGCATGTATATTTCATTCCATCATTCAAAAGTTAGTGACTTATAGATGGTCAATGGGGGTGTAGTATTTTGATTAAAGAAAGTAACTGTTGATGTTGCATCCTCAGAATGTCAAAAGAACTGGAAATAGTTCTTGCTAAATTCTGTAGCAGCAATGGCAGTGTCACTGCATGAAAAATTCAGTTTTCTTAAGGGGAAATCCTTAAGCCATGTAATTTCCACAAGGATGATTAGTTTCAATCAGAAAGTATGGTATAGTGATTTCACTGATGGAAACAAGAAGGTGATTGCAACTCAAAGAAGCAGATTCTCTCCAGGGTTCGAATCATTTCTGAGTAGTGTTGCAGGAAGCAATACTAACACTTTCAGGTCATCAGAAAAATGCATTATTGTTGTCAAGCACTGAAGTACCCCCACAGAGGCATGGGTGAGTTCATCCATCTTCCTGAGAGCTTAATTTACTACTGGGAAGAACTGACTTATGACTCACACAGGGGGAGTGGAATTCATATGTACTGAGCACCTATTATAATTCTAGCACTATAAAACACACTTTTAAGTGCATTGTCTTATTTAATTCTCAATAAAGTCTAGAAAAGGATGTTAATAGTTTATAGATAAGAAAATGGAGGATAGATAAATGACATAATGCTTTCTAGGTCACAAACACAAGTAGCAGAGCTACATTTGAACATAGATAGGTCTGCTACGAAATTTCATGATGTCTCAGCCATATAGTAACACAATCGATAGAGCCCAGAAAGCAAGTTGCCATCTTTCATAGTCTTACACTCAACCCTCTCTCAACCACCACCCTCAAACACACCTACCAGTTGGATATAGGTGTTGGCTATAATATACTTGACTGGAAATCTGGGCTTGATCAGAGTCCCATATTCTTCCCCAGAACTTTCAAGTTCTTGAACAGAGAAAAGTTTGATGAATTATCCATTCAGCTATCCATCTACTGCCAAATTCCTATTGGGGAAAATAAATGTTCAAAATTATTTTTCTCCTATTCTATGACAAGAAAAAAAGGAGAGAAGCGAAAATCAATTGACAAGATCAGGGAAGGCAGAAGCATCTGAAAAACCTTGAAGAATGGATCAGGCTTCAATACATAAAGATGGCATAAGAAATGACATTCACAGAGTGGAGAATAACATGAAGAAAGGCTAAGAGGGAGGTAAGTCAGGAGAAAAAAGTTAAGGAAGACTTAAAGATGTCTCAACTCCCGGAGTTACAGAAAATGCTGTGATATTAACTAAAATTAAGAAAGCTAAGGACTGGTTTGAAGGAGATGACAAGAAAAGTTTTGGACATATTAGTTATGTCATTTGAGTCATTCTTCCAATTTTTCAGGCTAAAAACTTGGTAGCCATCCTTGACTCCTCTTCTTCTTTCACTGTGTTGCAATCTTTCAGCTAATTTTGTTGGTTCTACCTTCAAAGTGTATGTTGAATTGAACCCTCTTTTCACCACCTCTATGCTAATTATGGCCTTAGCCACCAGCCTCTTTTACCTGGATTATTATAGTAGCCTTTTTAAATGGACTAAATACTTCAATGAAAAGATGTAGAGTGGCTGAATTGATAGAGAAACAAGACCCATATACATGCTGCCTACAAAAGACTCACTTCAGATCTAAAGACATACACAGAATGAAAGTGAGGAGATGGAAAAAAGGTAATGAAAATGGAAATGAAATGAAATGCAAATGGAAATGAGAAGAAAGCTGGGGTAGTAATACTTATACCAGACAAAATACACTTTAAAACAAACACTGTAACAAAAAACAAAGAAGATCATTACATAATGATCAAGGAATCAATCTAAGAATAACAATTATAAATATATATGTATATATATAAAGTACAAATATTAACAGACAAAAAGGGAGAAATTGACAGTAAGACACTAACAGTGTCATATATGACAAACCCACAGCTAACATCATATTTAATAGTGAAAAGCTGAAAGTATTTAATCTAAGATCAGGAGCAATACAAGGATGCCCACTCTTGCCACTTTTATTCAACATAGTATTGGAAGTTCTAACCACAGCAATCAGATAAGAAAAGAAATAAAAGGAAAGAAAGACGTAAAACTGTCACTTGTAAAACTGCAGATGACAAACTGCACATGACATGGTACTATACATAGAAAATCCTCAAGACACCACCAAAACATTATTAGAGCTAATCAATTAATTCTGTAAAGTTGTAGGATACAAAATTAATATTCAGAAATCTGTTGCATTTCTATACACTAACAACAAACTATCAGAAAGAGAAATGAAGAAAACAATCCTGTTTGCAATCGCATTAAAAAGAAGAAAATAACTAGGAATAAATCTAACCTAGGAGGTAAAAGACCTTTACCCAAAAAAATTATAAGACATTGATAAAAGAAATCGAATATGACACAAACAGATGGAAAGACATATCATGCTCATGGATGGGAAGAATTGATATTGTTAAAATGACCATACTACAGATTCAATCTACAGATTCTAAGCCATCCCAATCAAAATACTTATGGCATTTTTCACAGAACTAAAGCAAATAATTCTAAAATTTGTAATGAAACACAAAAGACCCCAAAGAGCCAAAACAATCTGAGAAAGATGAACAAAGCTGGAGGTATCATGCTCCCTGATTTCAAACTACCGCAAAGCTACAGTAATCAAAACAGTATTGTACTGATACAAAAACAGGCACATACATCAATGGAACAGAATAGAGAGCCCACAAATGAACCCATGTTTATATGGGCAATTAATTTATGACATAAAAGGCCAGAATATACAATGGGGAAAGACAACCTCTTCAATAAATGGTGTTGGGAAAACTGGACAGCTACATGCAAAAGAATCAAACTGGGCTACTCCCTCACACCACACACAAAAAATAATTTTAAGTGGATTAAAGACTTAAATGTTAAGACATGAAATCATAAAACTTCTAGAAGAAAACATAGGCAGTACACTCCTTGACACCAATCTTAGTATGGATATGTCCCATCAGGCAAGGCAAACAAGCAAAAATAAAAAAATGGAACTATATCAAACTAAAAGGCTTTTGCACAGTGCACGAAACTGCCTATAAAATGATGAAAAGTTCACCTACTGAATTGGAGAAGTTATTTGCACATGATATATTGACAAAGGGTATATCCAAAATATAAAAAGAACTCATACAACTTAACATCAAAAAAAAATTAACAATGGGCAGAGCATCTGAATAGATATTTTTCCAAAGGAGATATACAAAGGCCAACAGGTACATTAAAAGATGCTTAACATCACTAATCATTAGGGAAATGCAGATCAAAACCACAGTGTCCTATCACCTCACACCTGTTAGAATGGCTACTGTCAAAAAGACAAAAAATAACAAGGGTCAGTAAAGATGTGTAGAAAAGGGGACCCTCATATACTGTTGGAAGTGTAAATTGGTGCAGCCACTCTGAAAAACAGAATTGGGATTCCTCAAAAAATTAAAAAGAAAACTACCATACAATTCAGCAATTCCACACCTGGGTATTTATCTGAAATAAACAAAACACTAATTCGAAAAGATACATGCACCCCTGTGTTCACTGCAGCATTGTTTACAGTAACCAAGACATGGAAGCAACCTCAGTACCCATCAATAGGTGAGTGGATAAAGAAGATGTGAGATATATATATAGATATATATATATATATATATGTAAAATATACACATATATATGTAAAATGTAATATTACTCAGCCATAAAATAATGGAATCTTACCATTTGTGACAACATGGATGGACCTAGAAGGATTATACTAAGTGAAATAAGTCAGACAGAGAAAGACAAATACTGTATGGTTTCACCTATATGTGGAATCTAAAATAGAAAACAAACGAACAAACACAACAAAACAGAAACAGAGTAATAGATTCAGATAACCAACAGGTGGTTGCCAAAGAGGAGGGGCTTGGGCGGAGGAGAGAAATAGGTGAGGGAGACTAAGAGGTACAAACTTCCAGTTGCAACATAAATGAATCACGGGTATAAAATGTACAGTGTGGGGAATATAGTCAATAATTATGTAATATCTTTTTATGGTGACAGATGGTATCTACACTTATCCTGGTGATCACTTTGAAATGTATAGAACTATTGAATCAATATGCTGTGTAATGGGAACAAACATAGTGTTGTATAGGTCAATTATACTTCAAAAACAAACAAAGGAACTCATAGAAAAAGAGATCAGATTTGTGGTTAGCAGAGGTGGGGGCTGGGGGGAGGGGGAATTGAATGATGGCAGTCAAAATGTACAAACTTCCAGTTATAAGATTAAACATGTAGTAGATATGTAATGTACAATATGATAAGTAAAATTAACACTGCTCTACGTTATATATGAAAATTGTTGAGAGTGAATCCTAAGAATTCTCTTCACAAGGAAAAAAATATCTTTTTCTATTTCTTTAATTCTGTTTCTATATGAGGTGACAGGATGTTCACTAACCTTACTGTGGTAATCATTTCACGATGTATGCAAATCAAATCATTATGTTGTACATCTTAATCTTATATAGTACTCTATGTCAATTATATCTTAATAAAACTGGCAGAAAAAATATAATGTTGGTTGGTTGTGGGGGTTTGTGGTGGTTTATAGCGTTTTTTAATTTAAATTTTTTTTATCTTTTTAAAACCATGAGTCAGTATCGGATTTTCCAAATTGGCATGTAATAAGAAAAATCAGATATATTTCATCGGGGTATAATGCCCCTCTTTTCTGATGCCTTCTGAGGAAGTTCTTCAATCTGATTTCCAGCTCATTATTTCATTCTTCAGCTATTTATTCCACGTATTGTGTTTTCTATATCAAATTTACTATTTTCATACCTAATATTTCCATATTGTTCTTTTTTATAACCTGAAGTAATGGTTTTATAGCATCCCTTAACCTCTTTATATTTATTTTACACTACTTAATAACGAAGTGATCACTGAAGAAATCAAAGAGGAAATCAAAAAATACCTACAAACAAATGACAATGGAGACACGACGACCCAAAACCCATGGGATGCAGCAAAAGCAGTTCTAAGAAGGAAGTTTATAGCAATACAATCCTACCTTAAGAAACAGGAAACATCTCGAATAAACAACCTAACCTTGCACCTAAAGCAATTAGAGAAAGAACAAAAAAACCCCAAAGTTAGAAGAAGGAAAGAAATCATAAAAATCAGATCAGAAATAAATGAAAAAGAAATGAAGGAAACAATATCAAAGATCAATAAAACTAAAAGATGGTTCTTTGAGAAGATAAACAAAATTGATAAACCATTACCGGACTCATCAAGAAAAAAAGGGAGAAGACTCAAATCAATAGAATTAGAAACGAAAAAGGAGAAGTAACAACTGACACTGCAGAAACACAAAGGATCATGAGAGATTACTACAAGCAACTCTATGCCAATAAAATGGACAACCTGGAAGAAATGGACAAATTCTTAGAAAGGTACAACCTGCCAAGATTGAATCAGGAAGAAATAGAAAATATGAACAGACCAATCACAAGCACTGAAATTGAAGCTGTGATTAAAAATCTTCCAACAAACAAAAGTTAAGGACCAGATGGCTTCACAGGAGAATTCTATCAAACATTTAGAGAAGAGCTAACACCTATCCTTCTCAAACTCTTCCAAAATATAGCAGAGGGAGGAACACTCCCAAACTCATTCTACGAGGCCACCATCACCTTGATACCAAAACCAGACAAGGATATCACAAAGAAAGAAAGCTACAGGCCAATATCACTGATGAACATAGATGCAAAATCCTCAACAAAATACTAGTAAACAGAATCCAACAGCACATTAAAAGGATCATACACCATGATCAAGTGGGGTTTATCCCAGGAATGCAAGGATTCTTCAATACATGCAAATCAATCAACGTGATACACCATATTAACAAATTGAAGGAGAAAAACCATATGATCATCTCAATAGATGCAGAGAAAGCTTTCGACAAAATTCAACACCTATTTATGATAAAAACCCTGCAGAAAGTAGGCATAGAGGGAACTTACCACAACATAATAAAGGCCATAGATGACAAACCCACAGCCAACATCGTCCTCAATGGTGAAAAACTGAAAGCATTTCCACTAAGATCAGGAACAAGACAAGGTTGCCCACTCTCACCACTCTTATTCAACATAGTTTTGGAAGTTTTAGCTACAGTAATCAGAGAAGAAAAGGAAATAAAAGGAATCCAAATCAGAAAAGAAGAAGTAATGCTGTCACTGTTTGCAGATGATGTGATTCTATACATAGAGAATCCTAAAGATGCTACCAGAAAACTACTAGAGCTAATCAATGAATTTGGTAAAGTAGCAGGATACAAAATTAATGCACAGAAATCTCTGGCATTCCTACACACTACTGATGAAAAACCTGAAAGTGAAATCAAGAAAACACTCCCATTTACCATTGCAACAAAAAGAATAAAATATCTAGAAATAAACCTACCTAAGGAGACAAAAGATCTGTATTCAGAAAATTATAAGACACTGATGAAAGAAATTAAAGGTGATACAAATAGGTGGAGAGGTATACCATGTTCTTGGATTGGAAGAATCAACATTGTGAAAATGACTCTACTACCCAAAGCAATCTACAGATTCAATGCAATCCCTATCAAACTACCACTGGCATTCTTCACAGAACTAGAACAAAAAATTTCACAATTTGTATGGAAACACAAAAGACCCCGAATAGCCAAAGCAATCTTGAGAATGAAAAACGAAGCTGGAGGAATCAGGCTCCCTGACTTCAGACTATCCTACAAAGCTACAGTAATCAAGACAGTATGGTACTGGCACAAAAACAGAAAGAGAGATCAATGGAACAGGATAGAAAGCCCAGAGATAAACCCACGCACATATGGTCACCTTATCATTGATAAAGGAGGCAGGAATGTACAGTGGAGAAAGGACAGCCTCTTCAATAAGCGGTGCAGGGAAAACTGGACAGCTACATGTAAAAGTATGAGTTTAGATCACTCCCTAACACCATACACACAAATAAGCTCAAAATGGATTAAAGACCTAAATGTAAGGCCACAAACTATCAAACTCTTAGAGGAAAACATAGGCAGAACACTCTATGACATAAATCACAGCAAGATCCTTTTTGACCCACCTCCTAGAGAAATGGAAATAAAAACAAAAGTAAACAAATGGGACCTAATGAAACTTCAAAGCTTTTACACTGCAAAGGAAACCATAAACAAAACCAAAAGACAACCCTCAGAATGGGAGAAAATATTTTCAAATGAAGCAACTGACAAAGGATTAATCTCCAAAATACTGTATGCTAACACACATATATGGAATTTAAGAAAAAAAAAATGTCATGAAGAACCTAGGGGTAAGACAGGAATAAAGACACAGACCTGCTGGAGGGTGGACTTGGGGGTGTGGGGAGGGGGAGGGGTGGGCTGTGCCAGGGTGGGGGGGTGGCATGGACATGTATGCACTACCGGGCGTAGGGTGAATGGCTGGTGGGAGGTGGCCGCGTGGCATAGGAGGATCAGCTCGGTGCTTTGTGACCGCCTGGAGGGGTGGGATGGGGAGGGTGGGAGGGAGGGAGGTGCGGGAGGGGGGAGATGTGGGAGCATATGTGTGTGTGTGGCTGATTCATTTTGTTGTGGAGCAGGGGCTGACACACCATTGTGGAGCGATTGTGCTCCGATGAAGATGTAAAAAAGAAAAAAGAAAAAGAAAAAGCTTTCAGGCTGTGATTTATTTTCCCCTGCTGTTATACTATTTAGATAGGCTGGTATTCCAATCGTTGCAGGACCAGAAAGAGGAGTAACTGTAGGATTTTTCATTTACCTCCCACTATTAGATGAATAAGGAAGCAATACATCCACAGATCCATTCTTGAAACCTGGAGTCCATACCTATCTCTTCACTGGTGGTCTGGTGAGCCCCTGTATAGGAGAATGTTCTGTGTTTCTATTAGAACAGCCCATTCCCCTCAACATTTAGATACTGATATTTTACTAGGAACACAGATGTGAGCCTCTGGAGAAGGGAGGTTCATTATCACACCCTAAGACCCCCGTATCAGATTCACCTTGCTTCTAAAAGCGTCAAATCTATTTCTTTTAAATATCTGGATTTCTCTTCATTTTAATGGTAGAAATGAAATGGTATTATTTTATACCTTTTTCAATTTTTCCAGGCTTTAATAAAATATTTAAGGCCAATCCAAGAAAATTAATTATGTTAAAAATAAAATTCAATCAATATTCCAGACAGTAGTTTTAGATAATGATCTAATCCTAGCTCATATATTCTGTATTTCTTTACTAAAATTATCTGTTTTAAATTGAAGTATAGTTAATTTACAGTGTTGTGTTTGTTTCAAGCGTACAGCAAAGTGACTCAGTTATACATATATATTTTTTATATATATATATATATATATATTCTTTTTCAGATTCTTTTCCATTATAGGTTATTACAAGATATTGAATATAGTTCCCTGTGCTATACAGTAGGCCCTTTTTGTTTACCTATTTTATATACAGTAGTGTGTATATGTGAATCCCAAACTCCTAATTTAACTCCAGCCCCCATCCCCTTTGGTAACCATGAGTTTGTTTTCTATGACTGTGAGTCGATTTCTATTTTGTAAATAAGTTCATTTGTATCAATTTTTTAGATTCCACATATAAGTAATATCATATGAAAAAGAATACATGGGGAACCATGCATTTAAAATAATGCTATCCTGTTGAGTTATTGATCTGCACTGCACATATTTCCTGGTCATAGGCAGCTTCCACACAGAAACATCTGGATGCAAACTGGAGAATTCGATTACTCAGAACCAAGTGGGTATATCTATTTCCTGGTAGCTGGGTAATTGACTTGTAGCTGGCCTCCTACAGATATAGCCCAAAGTTATTTTGACAAAGACAGAATAAAGTGATAGTTTTTTTAATGCTGCTAAGAAAAAGATCTTTGCAGCCATGCTTAACATTATGCAGGTAGCCACCATGACAACAAAATTATAATTGTTATTTGGTCACATGGAGATGTTACATGAGCCCTCAGATTAATAAAACAATGGAAAAATATATCAAGATATTGTCATAATATCACCCGATATTTTGCCTCTGGTAAATTTCCTGAGGAATTCACCTGCCCATGTGTAAAACAGCTATGGAAAGGTGGTAATTTTCCAGGAATAAGGGGAAGCCAAGTATACGTTTAGAGTTTGGAAAATACTAAAGTAAATTTTAAAACAGTTTTGAAAAATCATCGTTACTATAAAAATCCAATGTTAGAACTGTTACTCTGTTAGCTTAGTCTTTGAAACAAGAATATAAATATTTTAGGTCAATTTGGATATTTCTTTCCTTTTAATAGACTTTTGTTCATTTCATCTGATCCTTAGCTTCTCTAGATCCCTGGAATGCATGAAGGAGTCTTCTTCATGCAGTTAATGAGGAAAGAAGGAAGACTTGGGGGAGGGGAGAATCAAGAGGGAGAGCAGGATGGAAGAATGAGAAGAGACACACCTCTCCCTACACTCAGAAGACACTGTTGCACAGCACCATTCCATCCTGTCAGATAGCTTCCCACATAAAAGCCATCTATAAAGGGAAGGAGGTGGCAAAGCAAGTCATTGATAGCGTGCAGTGAAGTTCATCTCTGGCTTTATTAGGAAGAGAAGTGGAAAGAAGCTTAAGGCTTTCAGCAATTTCAGGTGTGCTGCATTGCCCAGATGATGGAGAGACCTTGTTTACTCTGTCTGAGCACATCCTGGTTCCAAAATCTGCAATGACTCCCTAGCACTTCTCAAACTGCAATGTGATTTGAATTACCTGGGAATCTTGTTACAATGCAGATTTTGTTTCGGTGGGTCGGATTCCGCGTTCCTTACAAACTCTTGGTTGATGCCTGCTGTTGGTCCATGGTCCATGCCTCAAGTTCCATCATGCCTAGCCTCATCTCCCTTTCCTCTGGCCTTCACCCAAACTGCAGCCAGGCTGAACAACTTGCTCTTTCCTAAACAGATGTTCTGCCCTCCTGCTCCTATGCCTCTTCTTCTTCTGACTCCCTCCCTAAAAGTTCTCCATGTCCGCCATACATATGCCTCCAGGAGTAAAATCAAAAAAATGTTTTCTATTCTGCCATGCTGCTAAATCTGTTTCAAGGGTAGGTGTGCAACTCCTTGTCCCCCTAAGTTTGCAGGCTGCTGGAACACTTAACTCTATCTCCCCACCGCACTTTCTTTCATTTGAATATATACTGAGGTGTACTAAACGTCCATGCTGAGGGTGAGGATTCTGAGATGAACAGACCTCTTGCCCTCCTGACAAGCTGGTGATGGGACTATTTGGAGACAGTAGGGGTGCAGCACACTAAATCGATACAATATGGAGGTGCTCTTAGACAGTAAAGCATGAACTGCTCTAGAAGGAGTGAAGAATTGAGTTTTAAAGGGGGATATTACAGGGCCAACAAGGGAATAACTACTCTCCAGGCAGGAAGAAAAAACCCACAAGCAACAGCACATAAAGGAAAGAAGAAATGGAGAGGGCAGACAGCAGAAGCAAGAAGAACTACAACTCTGCAGCCTGTGGAAGGAAAACAACATCCACAGAAAGATAGACAAAATGAAAAGGCAGTGAACTATGTACCAGAAGAAGAAACAAGATAAAATCCCAGAAAAACAACTAAATGAAGTGGAGACAGACAATCTTCCAGAAAAAGAATTCAGAATAATGATAGTGAAGACGATCGAGGACCTTGGAAAAAGAATGGAGGCAAAGATCGAGAAGATGCAAGAAATGTTTAACAAAGACCTAGAAGAATTAAAGAACAAACAAACAGAAATGAACAATACAATAACATAAATGAAAAATACACTAGAAGGAATCAAGAGCAGAATAACTGAGGAAGAAGGAAGGAAAAGTGACCTGGAAGACAGAATGGTAGAATTCACAGCTGCAGAACAGAATAAAGAAAAAAGAATGAAAAGAAATGAAGACAGCCAAGAGACCTCTGGGACAACATTAAACACAACAACATTTGCATTACAGGGGTCCAGAAGGAGAAGAGAGAGAAAGGACCCGAGAAAATATTTGAAGAGATTATAGTCGAAAACTTCCCTAACATGGAAAAGGAAATAGCCACCCAAGTCTAGGAAGCACAGAGAGCCCCAGGCAGGATAAATCCAAGGAGAAACAGGCCAAGACACATAGTAATCAAGTGGACAAAAATTAAAGACAAAGAAAAATTACTGAAAGCAAAAAGGGAAAAACAACAAATAACATACAAGGGAACTCCCATAAGGTTAACAGCTGATTTCTCAGCAGAAACTCTACAAGCCAGAAGGGAGAGGCACGATATATTTAAAGTAATGAAAGGGAAGAACCTACAACCAATATTACTCTACCCAGCAAGGATCTCATTCAGATTTGACAGAGAAATCAAAAGCTTTACAGACAAGCAAAAGCTAAGAGATTTCAGCACCACCAAACCAGCTCTACAACAAATGCTAAAGGAACTTCTCTAAATGGGAAACACAAGAGAAGAAAAGGACCTACAAAAACAAACCCATAACAATTAAGAAAATGGTAATAGGAACATACATATTGATAATTACCTTAAACGTGAATGGATTAAATGCTACAAGCAAAAGACACAGGCTCACTGCATGGATACAGAAACAAAACCCATATATATGCAGTCTACAAGAGACCCATTTCAGACCTAGGGACACATACAGACTGAAAGTGAGAGGATGGAAAAAGATATTCCATGCAAATAGAAATCCAGAGAAAGCTGGAGTAGCAATGCTCATATCAGATAAAATAGACTTTAAAATAAAGAAGGTTACAGGAGACAAGGAAGGACACTACATAATGATCAAGGGATCAATCCAGGGAGAAGATATAACAATTATAAATATATATGCACCCAACATAGCAGCACCTCAATACATAAGGCAACTGCTAACATCTATAAAAGAGGAAATTAACAGTAACATAATACTAGTGGGGGACTTTAAAAACTCACTTACACCAATGGACAGATCATCCAAAATGAAAAGATATAGGAAATGCAAGCTTTAAATGACACAATAGACCAGATAGATTTAATTGATATTTATAGGATATTCCATCCAAAAACAGCAGATTACACTTTCTTCTCAAGTGTGCATGGAACATTCTCCAGGATAGATCACATCTTGGACCATAAATCAAGCCTCAGTAAATTTAAGAGAATTGAAATCATAACAAGTATCTTTTCTGACCATACTGCTATGAGATGAGAAATCAATTACACGGAAAAAAACGTAAAAAGCACAAACACGTGGAGGCTGAACAATACCTTACTAAATAACCAAGAGATCACTGAAGAAATCAAAAAGGAAATAAAAAGTACCTAGAGACAAATGACAATGAAAACACGATGATCCAACACCTATAGGATGCAGCAAAAGCAGTTCTAAGAGGGAAGTGTATAGCAATACAAGCCTACCTCAAGAAACAAGAAAAATCTCAAATAAACCATCTAACCTTAAACCTAAAGAAATTAGAGAAAGAAGAACAAACAAAACCCAGAGTTAGTAGAAGGAAAGGAATCATAAAGATCAGAGCAGAAATAAATGAAATAGAAACAAAGAAAATATTAGGAAAGATCAGTAAAAGTAAAAGCTGGTTCTTTGAGAAGATAAACAAAATTGATAAACCATTAGCCAGACACATCAAGAAAAGGAGGGAGAGGACTCAAATCAATAAAATTAGAAATGAAAAAGGAAAATTTACAACGGACACCATAGAAATAGAAAGCATCATAAGAGACTACTACAAGCAACTCTATGCGAATAAAATGGACAACCTGGAAGAAACGGACAAATTCTTAGAGAGGTATAACCTTCCAAGACTGAACCACGAAGAAATAGAAAATATGAAGAGACCAATCACAAGTAATGAAATTGAAACTGTGATTAAAAATCTTCCAACAAACACAAGTCCAGGACCAGATGGCTTCACAGGTGAATCTATCAAACATTTAGAGAAGAGCTAACATCCATCCTTCTCAAACTCTCCCAAAATACTGCAGAGGAAGGAACACTCCCAAACTCATTCTATGAGGCCACCATCACCCTGATGCCAAAACCAGACAAAGATACTACAAAAAAAAAAAATTACAGACCAATATCACTGATGAATATAGATGCAAAAATCCTCAACAAAATACTAGCAAACAGAATCCAACAACACATTAAAAGGATCATACACCATGATCAAATGGTATTTACCCCAGGGATGCAAGTCTTCTTCAATATACGCAAATCAATCAATTTGATACACCATATTAACAAACTGAAGGATAAAAACGATATGATCATCTCAATTGATGCAGAAAAAGCTTTTGACAAAATTCAACACCCATTTATGATAAAAATTCTCCAGAAGGTGGGTATAGAGGGAACCTACTTCAACATAATAAAAGCCATATACGACAAACCCACAGCCTACATCGTTTTCGCCAATATTATTCAACATAGTTTTGGAAGTCCTAGCCATGGCAATCAGAGAAGAAAAAGAAATAAAAGGAATACAAATTGGAAAAGAAGTAAAACTGTCACTGTTTGCAGGTGGCATGATATACATAGAGAGTCCTAAAGATGCCACCAGAAATCTACTAGAGCTAATCAATGAATTTGGTAAATTTGCAGTATATAAAATTAACGCACAGAAATCTCTTTCATTTCTATATGCTAACAATGAAAGACTGGAAAGAGAAATTAAGGAAACAATCCCTTTCACCATTGCAACAAAAAGAATAAAATACCTAGGAATAAACCTACCTAAGGATGTAAAAGACCTGTATGCAGAAAAGTATGACACTTATGAAAGAAATCAAAGATGACACAAACAGATGGAGAGATACACCATGTTCTTGGATTGGAAGAATCAATATTGTGAAAATGACTATACTACCCAAAGCAATCTACAGATTCAGTGCAATCCCTATCAAATTGCCATTGGCATTTTTTTCAGAACTTGAACAAAAAATATTAAAATTTGTATGGAGACATAATGACCCTGAACAGCCAAAGCAGTCCTGAGGGAAAAAAAACGGAGCTGGAGGAATCAGACTCCTTGACTTCAGACTATACTACAAAACTACAGTAATGAAGACAATATGGTACTGGCACAAAAACAGAAATACAGATCAATGGAACAGGATAGAAAGCCCAGAGATAAACCCACGCACTTATGGTCCACTTATCTATGACAAAGGAGGCAAAGATATACAATGGAGAAAGGACAGTCTCTTCAATAAGTGGTGCTGGGAAAACTGGACAGCTACATGTAAAAGAATGAAATTAGAACACCCCCTAACACCATACACAAAAACAAACTCAAAATGGATTAGAGACCTAAATGTAAGACTGGACACTATAAAACTCTTAGAGGAAAACATAGAAAGAACACTCTTTCTATGAAAGATCACAGTAAGATTTTTTTTGATCCACCTCCTTGAGTAATGGAAATAAAAACAAAAATAAACAAATGGGACCTAATGAAACTTCAAAGCTTTTGCACGGCAAAGGAAACCATAAACAAGACGAAAAGACAATGCTCACAATGGGAGAAAATATTTGCAAACGAATCAACGGACAAAGGATTAATCTCCAAACTATATAAACAGCTCATGCAGCCCAATATTAAAGAAACAAACAACCCAATCCAAAAATGGGCAGAAGATCTAAACAGACATTTCTCCAAAGAATACATACAGATGGCCAAGGAGCACATGAAAAGCTGCTCAACATCACTAATTATTAGAGAAATGCAAATCAAAACTACAATGAGGTATCACCTCACACCAGTTAGAATGGCCATCATCAGAAAATCTACAAACAACAAATGCTGGAGAGGGTGTGGAGAAAAGGGAACCCTCTTGCACTGTTGGTGGGAATGTAAATTGATACAGCCACTATGGAGAACAGTATGGAGCTTCCTCAAAAAACTAAAAATAGAATTACCATATGACCCAGCAATCCCACTACTGGGTATATACCCAGACAAAACCATAATTCAAAAAGACACATGCACTGCACTGTTCATTGCAGTACTATTTACAATAGCCAGGTCATGGGAGCAACCTAAATGCCCATCAACAGTCAAATGGCTAAAGAAGATGTGGTACATATATACAATGGAATATTCCTCAGCCATAAAAAGGAATGAAATTGGGTCATTTGTAGAGACGTGGATGGATCTAGAGACTGTCATGCAGAGTGAAGTAAGTCAGAAAGAGAAAAACAATATCATATATCAACACATATACGTGGAACCTAAAAAAGTGGTACAGACGAACCAGTTTGCAGCACAGAAATAGAGATACAGATGTAGAGAACAAACGTATGGACACCAAGGGGGGAAAGTGGTGGGGCGGGGGTGGTGGTGTGATGAATGGGGAGATTGGGATTGACATGTATACACTAATATGTATAAAATAGATAACTAATAAGAACCTGCTGTATAAAAAATAAATTAAATAAAATTTAAAATTCTTAAATAGGAAGGAAGAAATGGCACTGTATGTGAGGAAGAGAGAAAGTCATGAAAGGCTGCTATGGTAGAAAAGGCAAGGCAAAGTGTCCAGCATTGAAGCTGATGTCAGTTTGGTTTCCACTGCTGAGATTCTCTGACTTCTTCTCAAGGGCTTGAGGCCAGGCTACCCTCTTTCAATACCTTCACTCAACAAAGTCCCATTTGGAATTCTGGAAAACCACAATATAATCTCTGAAGATACACACAGAATTTCTGAGCTGGTGAAATATTAAGACTACTTTCTCAGTCCTTTGGCATTGCCTCACCCACAACTCACACATCCACATCTTCAGGAGCAGCCATTTCCATCTCCAATTTTTTGTTACACCAGAAGCAGATTCTGAAGCAAAGAATTGAGTGCAAGTAGCTTATTGAGGATATGAAGACCAGTAGGGAAGTTGGAGAAGTAAGACAAGGAAAGGAAGACAGTCAATGTATTATCAACCTGCTACCACTGAAGGCGACTGGAGCTTGATCCCACTGGAGAAACCCTAGGAGCCAGTGTGAAACATCTCTGAGTTACCCTACCAGAGGGACAAGGGAACTGGGGGTGTTTAGACATCCATCCCCACCAGTCACTGACTGAGGGCTGCTCGGGCTGGGGTGGCACAGGAGTTACTTCTCTGGCTCTTCTGGTCTGCCACGCATGGCAAAAGAGTCTCCTACAGAAAAAGGAATCTCTAAGGTAAGGAAATGCAGGAGCTAGCTGCCGGAAGCATGGAGGGTCCGTGATGAACTGCTGAGGTAGGGGGGCTATGAATGGAGTGTTGCAAGTGTCTGCCATATGCCCCACATGATCCACAGCCACGTCTCCTTCCTCCTTGCTTGCTACCACCTCCAGCCCAATTTTCCCAGCATCTGACTTTGCTGATGCATTCTCTTGTTTTGGGTTCTCCTCCATCTGAAGCTTCTCTCCCTACCTGCTGCTCAGTACAGTGAACACTGAGGTACTCAGGAAGTGTTTGTGGAATTCCATCTGATGACTCAAATCCAATGGGCCACCTAGTGAATTTTTTTTAACATGATACTGAAATGAAACTGAAATGACTTTACATTAGGTACATATATTACCACTTGGTCAACATTTGTATAATATCCTAGCTCTCTGGTAATTGATAAAACTTGTGAGAGCAGATTTTTTTTTGTCGCTAAGCTTACACATTCTGATTCAATTATATCACCATGCCACACTGAGTAGGTTAAATTACACTGCCGCTTCCCTTCCTCAGTTGTGCCCAATCCTGCAATATTAGGGAGGTTTTACTACATTCTTAAGCCTCAAGTATATTTCCCAAGCGGTTTGCTTCTACATGCTCTTTTTTGGATCTTATTAATGGCATCAGACTTAAGAACCTGAGTGACAGCTGCAGTTTTTGCCTCTTAGCCATTCACCCATCTTCTACTAACAGAGTGGAGAACTAGCCCCTCCATCCTCAGACCGTGTGCCTCAGGTGTATAACATCACCTGTGGCTCTAGCATTAGTCATGTAGCTCAGGACTGGCCAATCAGAGCCCTGTAATCACTTGGGCCACTGTAATTGGTTCTCATGGGCACGTGATTCATTCAGAGCCAATGAAATGCAATATGCTGTTTGCTGGAATTGTTTAGAAATCTCTCCTTTTCTCCTGGACTTGAACTTGGGAGGATACTGGCCTGGAACTGCTGGCAGCAAGCTTATTGTCAAACTTGAGTTTGGGAACAAACCTAACAAGAAGGAGTGCAAAACTGAGAGATGAGGGAGGCTGAGGCTAGATGACCAATCCAGCCAAGCTTGAAGCCAGGGGTCTTTCTGGCCTTAACGCTTCCATACGATAACAAATCTCTTGGTTTATGACAGTTTGGTTTGGGTTTTCTGTCATTTGCAACCAAAAGATCTCTAACTGATAAAGAACCTGAGAAACCTGGTTGTAAATCCCAGTTCTGCCAGCTCAGTTTTTAAAATTTCAGTTTCCTCATTTTTCAGATGGAGATAAAATATGCCCCTGACAGGGATGTTGCAAAGATGAAATGAGATGATGTACACAAGGCTCTCTGCATGGTGTTTTCCCCAACTGTAGGAATCCATAAACTTAGCTCCCTTCTCTCCCCCACCCACCTCCCAGCATTGCCCCCTGTCCTTCCCTAAGCACATATCAGCCCAGTAAAGGTTAATTTATGTACGTTGGCTGTATTCTAATAATTAATAAAGCCAAGGAAAACGTACTCATGGAAATCCTGATGTTCAAGGACCCCATGACCAATACACCAGACATACCCAATACACAGTACCCATGCAAAGGCTAGGAGAAGCTCCCAGCTAACCTTACACTGCACCTGGGAAGAGGTGGGCCATCTTTGTCACTTGTTTTCTCTAGACCTCAGTTTTCTTCCTTCTCAAGTGAGAGGAATAATAAAGAGATGGCATCTAAGGTCTCTTTCAGTTCTGAAATACTCCATGCCTCATTTCCTGAATTGCCTCCCCTCCTACTTAGTAGAGTCTAAAATCCCCACATTTGTATTCAGAGCATGGCCAAGACTGCGGTGGGTTCTCTAGGACAGAATATATGAGTCTATGTTGAAGATGAGGTCTCTCTGACTTTAAAGACAGCTAACCCTTCTTCACAATGTTGCAAAGAGTCAATGTGATTTTGATTGACTATTTGCCCTTCATGCTCCCAAAGGTTCTGGTGTTTCTGATCACCAGCTAAGTTGTAAGGGGAAGGAGTTTTAACTCTCTGGCCACCAAGGGAGCTAGTTTTATTAGCCTGCTCCAGTGGATGGAGGAACAAAAGAGCTCTTTTTGGAGAACTAGGGATTCTGATTTCATGCCTGCTTTTCCAGCAAAGTTTCACAGCTGTGCCTGCAGCCAGGTTTGTAGCATAGCTCTCATTATTGGGGTGTGCGTAGCCGCAGCTATAATATCCAAAAGGAACATTAAGGCTGTCTCTCCCCACACACCTTTTAGCATGTCAGTAGCAAATATCTTGCTAGTAGCCCTGAATTTTGACAGCTCTAGAAGAGAACGTTTTCCACAGTTATTGTCCTTTAAGGAAAGTAGTTTTATGATGGACTCTAGTGCAATTTGCCTGCTTTCTTTACTAATTCAAAGCTCAAACCTTGATCTGTTTCTTTAGAAATTGAAAATACAAAACAACCGTTTCAAGGAATAGCTCCAGTGATGCTGCAATTACTATTTTATGGATCTCTGAAAAGGCATTTGTTTGTGAAAAATACAATTATGTCATTTAGTTCCTTCCAAACACCCAATGGTGGGTGAAGAAGCATCAGAGGAGAAAGTGAACAGTTCTTGGAAGGGGTAATTGTTGGAAACATACATTTAGAGCAAGTGACTAGACCAGTATTGTCTCTTTCAGAGGGACAGAAGGATGACTCTGGCATCGGCCCAGGGCAGACATCAGTGTTTCCTAGCCTTAGTAAGGAGCATACATGCAGAGTAAAACTAACTTACCTAAAGAAATATGGATCACTCTGGATTGAATTTTGCTTAGTGCTTGAACATGCAGGCCTGCCCTCATTTCAGACTCCATGTTTGATGTCAATTTTCACATGCAAATGAGCTTCTTGAATGTAATGTAATAACGGGAATTCCTAAAGAATATCTTTTGTGGGCTTCCCTGGTGGCGCAGTGGTTGAGAGTCCGCCTGCCAACGCAGGGGACACGGGTTCGTGCCCCGGTCTGGGAAGATCCCACATGCGGTGGAGCGGCTGGGCCCGTGAGCCATGGCCACTGAGCCTGCACGTCCGGAGCCTATGCATCCGGAGCTTGTGCTCTGTAACGGGAAAGGCCACAACAGTGAGAGGCCTGCGTACAGCAAAAAAAAAAAGAATATCTTTTGCAATTGATGTGATCAGTTAGGTATTATCAGTGGTCTTTTATAGCCTGAAAAGTCTCAGCAATCAGTTTTGATTACTCTTTTTAGGCTATTTGTTGTACCCATTAAGTATATTATATTCGTCTATTTTACTATCTCCCATCACCTCCACCCCAGAGTATGAGCACCTTAAATACTCCATCCCATACTTAGCTCAGTGAGCTCCTATAAAGCTCTGGGTTCCTAGCACCTAGCACATAACTGATCCTTAATGAAGGCTTATTGGATGCATTGATTTTCCAAACTGGTCTCCAGCTATATATCTTCATGCATTATTTCTAATAATTTCATAACAACTTCTCTCACAATAACAGGGTAACCAAATCAATCAACAGAGTGTGTGTGTGTGTATATATATATATATATATATATATATATATATATATATATATTATACTTGTGAGAAAGGAAACTCCTAGGCAGTGACCAAGACCATGAAGTTTAGAATTATGCATGATTTTGTTTAACCCCCTGAAGTAGCTTCTTTAGAAACAACCTCTATAATACTAGGTATATATACTTTTTATATACATAAACAAAGAAATAGATATAAGGATGTCCATAGCAGCACTGTTTGTAATAGCAAGAAATTTGAAACTATTAGTCAGCAATAGGGACATAGGTACACAAGTTATATAATGTGCATACAATGGAGAACTCTAACAGCAGTGAGAATAAACTGAGAACAGGCCATACCAACATGGATGGATCTCTCAAGCAATGGTGAGTGAAAACACCAAGATGCTGAAGAACACATGCAATTTTATAGCATTTATATTAAGCTGGAAAACATGGAAATTATGTACTGATTGAGGACACCTCCTTATGTGGTAAAAGTCTAAAGCACTTCATGGGAATGATAATTACTCTATTAATCAGAGTAGGCTAACTCACATGTTCACTCCTCACTTGTGTTATAGTTAAATGATGTCGGTAGCAAAAAAAAAATTGCTCTATACCGTCACTCAGGGAACCAGTATTGTTCTTTGTAATTCCTCCTCTCTGTAAACTTCTGGACCTTTTCCATGCTGCCAGCTAAGGGGAGAGCTTGGAGGATTACTCAGGAGGTTTCCATGGGCCATATACAGAAGGGATATACTTCACTTCGTTCACGTTCTATTGGTAAGAATTTGGTCACATGCTCTGACCTTGCTGCAAGGGAAGTTGGCAAATATAGTATGGCTGCATGTCAAAGAAGAAAAGAAAAGGGGCTTTTGAGTGGATTTCATTGTGATTACAAATGGGTAGGTGGGGGAGTGAAATATATTCAGGGGAGAAGAAATGGAAAGTTTCATCTATACTGCTGTGCTTTATTTCTTAAGTTGTGTGGGATACATACTTGTGTGTTTATCATATTTTTCTTTAAACATTCTTTTTTCTGAAGTATGTCATAATACAATAAAAAATGTATTAAAGTGATTATATATAATGTAAAGTCTCTAACCAAGGAAACTAGCACGGAGACCTTCAGGAGAAGTGAATCAGAATTCTAATCTCTAATCCTGGAAAAGGAGTGGGGATTTTGCAATTTAGAACTATATAGGTGTTCTATATAGTTGTTTCCTATTTATGCTAGGTTGTCCTTTGAACCAAGACTGATTCTGGAAAGGAGTAAAATAAGCACCAGTAATTCTACTGAAGAGAGGCAGAAGAGTCCAAACACCCAATTCTCTCCCCACCGTTGTGGGTCCTTACATATACCTCCTTATCAAAGAACCATAAGATTTCAGAGCAGGAAGGGCCTGCAGAGGGTGGTATTCTTACCAGCTTTCTACCAAGGGCAGGGGTCTCCTCCAGAATCTTTGGCAGGTCATCACCTAGCCCCTACTGGAACACTTTCAGTGAAGAGTGTTCTAGGCCTTCTCCATGGGCCTAACTGTCCATTATTTACTCCCTCAGACCCTACTTTCTGCCAGGAGAGGGAAAGATAATCCAAGGTAATCTGCACTGTGTTGTCAGATGGACTGCTTTTCTTGGTAAAGGTAATGGCCTTTCAATATCTTAATCCAATAGATGGTCCCATGGCAAGCCTGATAGGAAATGCCTTAGAGCACGTGAAAACTTCATTAGAACTTGCAGGCTTGCTCACTTATTAATCTATTTCCAGACAACTTTTTTCTGCTATTGCAGACACATGTGTAAGATCAAAGTTAATATATTTTTTTTTTGCGGTACACGGGCCTCTCACTGCTGTGGCCTCTCCCATTGCGGAGCACAGGCTCCGGATGCGCAGGCTCAGCGGCCATGGCTCATGGGCCCAGCCGCTCTGCGGCATGTGGGATCTTCCCGGACCGGGTCACGAACCCACGTCCCCTGCATCGGCAGGCGGACTCTCAACCACTGCGCCACCATGGAAGCCCAAAAAAATATTTTTGACTATCTAAAGTTGATATTCAGTCTATGCTGGGGGTGGAGGGGCAGTCCTAACTATGGTCGTTAAGTGTGATATTTCTTTACTCAGTGTTTCTAGGGAAACTTGTTTATGCCTCTTTTTTGATACTTCGTATATTCTGCCATCAATGAGAGAGTGACATTTGAATATATTCCCTCTAGTATTTGATAAGTTCTTCACAGACCATATATGAATCAGCCACAATCTCTGGGCCACAGAAGATGACCAAAAATAAGGGGAAAATATGGACATAAACATTAGAAAATTAATGAGGAAAACAACTGAAAGTACTGATGGGATGTGCAACTACTTTTATTCCATAGGTGTTATTAATGACTAACAAGCTTCGTAATAAAAAATAAATTATAGTGGGGCTTATACAAGATTTCAATGAGAAGCTAGTTGAATACCTAAATTACAAATCAAAAGGTTTTCAGAACACAGGTACAATGGCAACACTAAAAACTCAAGCTATTAAGAGTATGAAATTCTTCCCTTTTTCTAGACATTAAACAGTCAGCCATATCCATGTGCTAAAATTTATGAATTTTTACATTTTTATAAAACCAGAGAGAGAAGATTGAAAGTAGTGGTTCCCAACCCTAGACAGTAGTGTTTAGTTTTTTTTTTGTTTTTTTTTTAATGTATTTATTTTTATTTATTTATTTTTGGCTGCATTGGGTCTTCATTGCTGCACACGGGCTTTCTCTAGTTGTGGCGAGCGGGGGTTACTCTTTGTTGTGGCACGCGGGCTTCTCATTGTGGTGGCTTCCCTTGTTGCGGAGCACGGGCTCTAGAGCACAGGCTCAGTATTTGTTGCGCACGGGCTTAGTTGCTCTGCGGCATGTGGGATCTTCCCGGACCGGGGCACGAACTCGTGTCCCCTGCACCCGCAAGCGGACTCTCAACCACTGCACCACCAGGGAAGCCCATGGGAGGAGGATTCTTAACCACTGCACCACCAGGGAAGCCGTAGTGCTTAGTTTTGAAAGCTGCAACCTTCTCCTTCCCAACTGAGTATAGATCCAATTGAAAGATAAGCACAAAAGTCAGATAAAAATGAAGGCTTAAAAGTCTTTGGACAAAGTGGCTTGCTAATATTTTCCTGAATTGATAAACCACTCAAAACCAGAGACCACCCCATAAGGACAGACCCAGCTCAACTGTGCTTGTGGCACGGCTAAGAGATAATGAGAAAAAGTTGAGCCATGCTCCTCTTACTCTCCCTGATCACCAATCAGAAGAGACTCTCTTCCTGAGGGGTCCGTGATGGGATGAGAGCGCCCAAGTGAGCTACACCAGTGGAAATTTCTCACACAGAAATAGGACAGGAGGTAAGTAAATGTTTTCCATGAACAAAGTAAGATTCCCAAATTCTGTCTGTAGTCTGATAATTCATTCCCCTTAAAACATGGGAATGTGCTAGTACTCTGACCTTTGTTCATGACGCAGTAGAAGGCTCTGTTTGACACGTTCCCTGGAAGCTACCCATCCTTCCAACACCAAGGAGCAACAGGATTTCTCCTCCTGGTAGCGCCAGTGATGATGCTGATAGATATGCAAAAACATGGTTTTTCATGGTTAATAAATATGTAAGTAGTTCTGAGCTTCAATAGAAAGGCACAAAAAGAGTCAGTGAGCATGAAATAAAGCTGCTTAGGATTCTGCTGACTGGTCTGGGGTAGAAATGCTGCAGGCTGATTGTACACTTCTCTGTCAGAGCCTGAGAGGCTCAAAGGGATTCTTCTGGAAAATCCCGAAGAATCGGGATTATACATTTATGATTGCAAGTATTCCGTTGTTAATGTGCAATTCTATCTGAGGTTTCAGAACTGAGTATTTCAATTCAATTTGAAAAAACAATATGAAGCCCAAGAAACACATCAATCTTTTATAGTATAATTAGTCTTTTGTGGCTTTGCTCAATGACTCTAAAGTAAATATATATACATATATGTATTTGTTCTATGAATTGATATATTTATGTATGCACATCATACATTGTTAGTTATTAGAGGTTTCTTATTCATAGATTGTTCTAAGTAAGGTGTGCCTCTTGGAAGATCAAAACTTCTCAAATATTAAAGGTTTTACATTTTAAAACTTTCTAAGTAGATTTCCTGAATTACTGAAAGAAGATTCTGAGGAAAAATCTTAATTTTATCTTTATAAACATAGATGGCTGTGAGAGGAACTTGGGTTTTGAAATATTTAGAGACATGTAATGGCCCAGTCTATGCTTACAATTTCTCTGTCATTATCAGCTATTCCATATTTTTAACATAAAATTTACACACAGTGAGACACACAGATTTTAACTGCATAATTCAATGAGTTTTGATAAATGTTATACCTGTGTTACCACAACCCTGATCAAGACATAGGGCACTTCCATCCCCAAAGGGAGTTCCCCTATAGTTAATCCCCCTCCCTCCATAGTCAACCCCTATGCTGATATTCATTCCACAAATTAACATTGACTGTTCTTGAATTTTATATAAGTAGAATCAACGGTATGCAGTCCTTTATGTCTGGCTTCTTTCACTCAGCATAACATTTCTGAGCTTCATTCATGCCGCTGCATGTATCTGTAGTTAGTTTTTGTATTGCTGATTAGTATGGCATTGTTAGAATAATCACAGTATGTTCTTCCATCCTCTATTGATGGATTTGTGAGTTATTTCCTTTTTTCCTGTTATGAATAAGGCTGTAGTAGACCTTTTAATAAAAATCTGGATAAGAAACTGGATAAATACATGGAAAAAAAGTGGGGCTCCTACATCAAACCATGTGCAAAAAATTAATCTGCAATAGATTATGAAACTAAATGTAGATGCTAAAACCATAAGGCTCCTGAGAGAAAAAGAAATATAGAACATCTTTAGGACCTTGGGATAGGCAAAGATTTCTGCAGCATAAAAAGCCTTTGACATAAAGTAAAAGTAGATAAATTAGACTTCATAAAAATAAAAGCTCATCAAAACACACTATTAAAAAATGAGAAGTTATTGTCAGTGTATTATAGGCATTGACGTGTACTGGCAATACATTTGACACAGGAATTGTGTCCAGAATAAATAAAGAATTCTAAAAATCGACAACAAGAAGACAACACGCTAGTGAAAAGTTGACAGAAGACTTGAAAAGACACTTCACAATAGAAGATATGTGAATGGCCAATAAATACATGAAAATGCTCAACATTATTAGTTATGAGGGAAACGAAAATCAAATAACAATGATATACCATTTTATACACATGTGAATGCTAAAATTAAAAAGACTGACAATGCCAAACGCTAGCGAGAATGTGGAGCAATCAGAACCCTGTATATTGATGATGAAAGTGTGAAATGACACCATCACTTTAAAAATGGTTTGCAATTTCTTGGAAATCTAAACATATATAACTACCTAAAACTCCATTCCTAGATATTTACACAAAAGAAAAGAAAACTGAGGTTCCACTGCTTTTTAGATGATTTTATACAGGATTCTTTGAAGAGCTTTCCTTTAAGGTCCGATAGAAACAGCACAGACAAGGGAAGCCGTCGTTATTTGAGCACTTGCCAGGCATTGTGCAAGGCAAGTTATACATGTTATTACAGGAGAGATGTAACTTTCCCAAAGGTAACAAGTAAATAACGGATAAGGCTTTCTTTATTTTATGTATTCATCAAATATTTAATAAGCTTTTATTGGTCTTGGACACGGTTCTGAGTGCTCAACATACTGCATGAAAGAAAATAAAAGATTAGATTTCTGGTCTAGTGATATTTTAAGTTTTTGTGGGGATTGAGGAAGCATAAAATATCAAATTAACAAATAAATAAAAAGGTGGTGGCCCCTGATAGTAAGAACTACTGTGAGGCAACTGAAACAAGGTAACAGGATAAAGAGTGATGGTAGGTGAGGGACCACTAGATAGGGTAGCCATGGAAAATGTGTCTGAGGAGGTGATGCGTTTGGGATGATATTCCCATGATGAGAAAGAATCAGGCACAGGAAGATCTGGAGAAGAATAATCCAGGTAGAAGGAACAGTAGGAGCAAAGGTCCTGAGATTAGAACTAGCCTGATTCGTTCAAGGAGTAAATAGAGCCTGGGTGACTGAAGAGGGTGGGTGACAGGAAGGTGGAAAGGTAGGAAGGAGCCAGACTGTACAATGCTTTAGATGCTATGGTAAAAAGTTCAAATTTTATTCTAAACTCAAAGGTACTCCGTTAGAAGATTTTAAGCCAAGGTTTTAAGATCTGCTCCAGGGACACTGGCAAGGCTCAACTGATGATAACTACAATCATTGCAGCAGGATCTGACTTGAGGGCTGATTATATCACTTTTTAAACTAAGTCAAGTACACATTCATTTATTAATTTATCTACTCAATAAACATCAATTGAGCACTACTATCAGCCTGATACTTTTCTAGACAAAACAACACAATCACCAACTGCACCATCAAAACCCCCTGCCCTTATGGAGTTTATGACCTATTTCTATGCTTCTCTAACCTGGTTGCATAGTTAGACTCACCTGGGGAGTGAGAGTTAAAAAAGAAGAAATCAACTAACTGAGCCTTTTACCTTTTTCATGTCTCCAGATTATTTTAACATGCAAACTGAGGTGAGCACAACCACTCTTTTCTCAGACACATGGGGGCAGCATAAGGTGGTTCTAGAGGTTTACAAAACAATTCTTTTAGCTTTGTTTTCAAGCAAATATTGGGATAAAGCTGAAGCACAAATAAGCTTCAAAGTGCAGCGCCTGTATTGGCCAGCAAGCAGCGGAGCTGAGATTTGAATCCACATCTTTTTGAATGCATAGCAATACTTCTTCCATACACACCAGCTACAAAATATTTTTTAAAAAATAAATAGCATCCTCTTAATTGCTCCTTAATTTTTCTATTTAGTATCTCAATTCTTTTGGTTCTTACAAAAAGCTTTAAGAAAAGATAATGTATAATTACAAGCAGAGTTTTAATCTTATATTTCAACCCTGGAGTTGATTACAGCAATGTCATGATTTAAAGAAAAGGATGAAGAAACCTAGAATAACATTTGTTCCTGCACTGAGTCTGAATATTAAGTTTGCTCAAGATTTAGCTCCCCTCCCTTAACCAGCCTAACAGGAGAACTATCAATAAATAGGTTTTTGCTTCCATAGACAGAAGTCGGCCCCTGACATAATATGGAAATTTGTGGGATATTTCCATTTCCAAGTTGTCCTTATTTTAAATAAAGATAGAATTCAAAGAGAAGAGATTCTCATAATGAATAAATCCTCATTTTTGCTTGGTACCAATTTGCATAACACAGGTGACTTAAGTCTAACATGCTTACAGGAACAAATCAAGAAAAACAAATTTCTCTTTCAAACCCAATTGTAATTTTATATTTTGCCAAATGTCAGCTAATGTGGAACTTCAAGGAATAAAGAACAGTGGGAATTTAACTAGAGACTCAAGTGACTGTCTTTATTAAAATTCAGTGTTAATATAAAATGTGACCTCTAGGAGACCTACTTTGTCAGTGCAAATAAATAATTCACTTGTATTGGCACAAGTAAGTGTTTTGCACGTGCATGAAGAGGTTGATAAATCTTTATTAGATATCAACATCCTTTGCTATCAAGAGATTTAAAATATGTTACTGGAAGAAATTAGATCAAGATGTAAAGGCTGCCTTTAGTTGAATTTTTGAACAAACATTCATTTTGTTGAATGGAACAGGTCTGAAAAAAATTCAACATCTGATAATTGTGTCTCTAGATGTTATTGTCACCCTCTTTACCTAAGTGGGCAGCCTCTCATTCTGGCTCAAGTACAGTTGTCCCTAGGTATACTCGGGGAATTGGTTCCAAAACCAGCTCCCCATTTCCTCCCACACGGATACCAAAATCCTAGGATGGTCAAGTCCCTCATATAAAATGGTGTAGTACTTGCATATAACCCATGCACATCCTCCCATATACTTTAAATCATGTGTAGATTACTTATACTACTTAATACAATGTAAATGCTATGCAAATAGTTGCCCTTGCAGCAATTTCAAGTTTTGTTTCCTGGAACATTTTTTTAAAATATTTTTGATCCCCAGTCAGTTGAATCCACTGATGTGGAACCCATGGATATGGAGGGCCGACTGTATAGTTTTTAGCAAGACTCAGTACTTTATTGCATCCATGTACTCTCCTCTCCCACCCAACTCCAGAACAATTAATAGGTGGTATTTACATCATATACCATTATATGAAAAAATTAGTAATAATTAAAACCAAAAATTGACATCTTGATTCTTCCCCCACAATGGCCCTCTCTGGTAATTATCTGCCTTAGTGCCCTTCTTTCCTTCCCTTCCTCCGTCATAGGGTCTAAAACTGACGCCATTGTTCCCAGCACTTCTGCCCTAACACTAAGCTTCTATAATTAGGGTGGATACTGGTCCAAAGCTGCCTTTGTGCAAATTAGACAGAGGCAGTGCCCCTGGAGGACATAACTCCTTACTTAGCAGGAAAGCAGCTAGGTTGGATTTCAATTTTGATGCCAGTCTAGGCACCCCAGTGGCCCTGTACATATCTCCTGAGATTAACCAAACCTACCCTCCTTAGGATGAAGCTTAGTAAACTTCTGTTGTTAGTGAGTGTATTTTTCAGGGGCTCTCTGAATACCCTAAATTTCTAATTAAAGAAGTCAAACAACAAAACCAATTTTTTGGTGGGAGAAGGAAGGGATTTCTGATGTTAAAACAACAACAATATTTTCTCCATATTCCAGCAGTTAAAATAACATCTTCAACCCCAGCCCCTGTTCCAGGAAGACCTAGAATAGGAAGAAGAGGGCTTTATTCAGCCTTAAAGGTAAGACAATGAGTTTAAAGCTCAAAATGGAGGAGGGAGTAGATGGCAGCTGTCACTCTCTGTGTTTTTTTTCCTAAGTCTTTGGAACACAACCCTGAGATTGCTTGGCTAGTTTCTTTCCAAGTTATTTCTTTTCTTTTCTTTCTTTCTTTTTTTGCAGTTTGGGGTGGTTTTTTTTTGATAGAAACAACATACCAGTAGTAATTAGGAATAATTGTGACTATACACATAAACAGTATTATTAAGATCCATACTGAGTGAAAAAAGGTTTGTGTAGACGAGCCAGAGGATTTAACCATTTTTATGAAAAAAATCTTCTCAAATTTGGATATTCTCTATGTGTAGCAGTAAGGAAAAACGGAGTGGAAGAATGTTCCTCAACAGATCAGACAATGTCCAGCCACACTGGGGAGGGCAATCTGCTGAGTCCGACAATTCAAATGCTAATCTTATCTGGAACCGCCCTCTCAGAAACACTCAGAAATGCTTTTTAATCTGGGCACCCCATGGCCCACCTCATATTAACACATAAAATGAACCATTACCTTCCCTTTTGGGTGTCAAAGGAGGCTGAGTGGAGAGCCTGGACTTGTACCTCCACCTGAAAGTAACAAGACAGCGCCCCCTGACCCCCCTCCTTGCTAGAGTGGTATCAGAGGAAGCTGGCTGAAATAAAATCTTTAAATGAGGTCCAGAGTCTCATAACATAATATGAAAATTTCCGGGTTTCAACTGCAAAGCACACATCATCTCAAGAACTAGAAAGATCTCAGACTGAGAGAAAAAGATAATTTACAGATGCCAACACTGAGACAACAGAAATACTGGAATAATCTGATAAGGATTTTAAATAAACCTTCATACATATGCTTCAATGATAACTACAAGCAAGTTTGAAACAAATGAAGAAATAGACTTTCAGGACTTCCCTGGCAGTCCACTGGTTAGGACTCGGTGCTTTCACTGTCGTGGCCTGTTTTCAATCCCTGGTGGGAGAACTAAGATACCGTGTGGTGTGGCCAAAAAAAAAAAAAAAAGGAGTTTCAACAAAGAAATAGAGTCTCAGCATAGAAATGAGAGATATAAGGAAGAACCAAATGGAAACTTCAGAAATGAAAAATATAGTAGCTGAACTTCAAAAATCAGATTGGGTAAATTTAACAGCAAAATGGGGGGAGGGGAGAATAGGAAAGAATCAGTGATTACATGACACAGAAACCACCAAGTCTGAACAAAGAAGGATCAGAGCCTCAGAAACCTATGAGAAACCTATGAGAAAACAGATTAAAAACAAAGAAGGACCAGAGCCTCAGAAACCTATGAGACCAGAGCCTCAGAAACCTACAATAAAAGACCTAGCATTTCTGTCATCAGTATCACAGAGGAGAGGAGAGAGAGTGTGGGACTGAAAAGGTTCTCAAAGAAATAATGGCTGGAAACCTCTCAAACTTTTCAAAACACTTAAACCTACAATTTAAGACGCATAAGCCTCTTAGATAGCCTCATCCACCAGAGGGCAGACAACAGAAGCAAGAAGAATTACAATCCTGCAGCCTGAGGAACAAAAATCACATTCACAGAAAGAGAGACAAGATGAAAAGGCAGAGGGCTATGTACCACAAGAAGGAACAAGATAAAACCCCAGAAAAACAACTAAATGAAGTGGAGATAGGCAACCTTCCAGAAAAAGAATTCAGAATAATGATAGCGAAGATAATCCAGGACCTCAGAAAAAGAATGGAGGCAAAGATCAAGAAGATGCAAGAAATGTTTAACAAAGACCTAGAAGAATTAAAGAACAAACAAACAGAGATGAACAATACAATAACTGAAATGAAAACTACACTAGAAGGAATCAAGAGCATAATAACTGAGGCAGAAAAACGGATAAGTGACCTAGAAGACAGAATGGTGGAATTCACTGCTGTGGAACAGAATAAAGAAAAAGGAATGAAAAGAAATGAACACAGACTAAGAGACCTCTGGGGCAACATTAAACACAACAACATTCGCATTATAGGGGTCCCAGAAGGAGAAGAGAGAGAGAAAGGACCGAGAAAATATTTGAAGAGGTTATAGTCGAAAACTTCCCTAACATGGGAAAGGAAATAGCCACCCAAGTCCAGGAAGTGCAGAGAGTCCCATACAGGATAAACCCAAGGATAAACATGCTGAGACACATAGTAATCAAACTGACAAAATTTAAGACAAAGAAAAATTATTGAAAGCAGCAAGGGAAAAATGACAAATAACATACAAGGGAACACCCATAAGGTTAACAGATGATTTCTCAGCTGAAACTCTACAAGCCAGACGGGAGTGGCATGATATACCTAAAGTGATGAAAGGGAAAAACCTACAACCAAGATGACTCTACCCCGCAAGGACCTCATTCAGATTCGATGGAGAAATCAAAAGCTTTACAGACAAGCAAAAGCTAAGAGATTTCAGCACCACCAAACCAGCTCTACAACAAATGCTAAAGGAAGTTCTCTAACTGAGAAACACAAGAGAAGAAGAAGACCTACAAAAACAAACCCAAAACAATTAAAAAATGGTCATAGGAACATACATATCAATAACTAACTTAAACGCGAATGGACTAAATGCTCCAACCAAAAGACACAGGCTTGCTGAATGGATACAAAAACAAGACCCATCTATATGCTGTCTACAAGAGACCCGCTTCAGACCTAGGGACACATACAGACTGAAAGTGAGGGGATGGAAAAAGATATTCCATGCAAATGGAAATCCAAAGAAAGCTGGAGTAGCTATACTCGTATCAGAAAAAATAGACTTGAAAATAAAGAATGTTACAAGAGACAAGGAAGGACACTACACAGTGATCAAGGGATCAGTCCAAGAAGAAGATATAACAATTATAAATATATATGCACCCAACATAGGAGTACCTCAATATATAAGGCAACTACTATCAGCTATAAAAGAGGAAATCAACAGTAACACAATAACAGTGGGGGACTGTAACACCTCACTTACACCAAAGGACAGATCACCCAAAATGAAAATAAATAAGGAAACAGAAGCTTTAAATGACACAACAGCCCAGATAGATTTAATTCATATTTATAGGACATTCCATCCAAAAACAGCAGATTACACTTTCTTCTCAAGTGCGCACAGAACATTCTCCAGGATAGATCATACCTTGGGTCACAAATCAAGCCTCAGTAAATTTAAGAAAATTGAAATCAGGGCTTCCCTGGTGGCGCAGTAGTTGAGAGTCTGCCTGCTGATGCAGGGGACACGGGTTCGTGCCCCGGTACAGGAAGATCCCACATGCCGAGGAGTGGCAGGGCCCATGAGCCATGGCCACTGAGCCTGCACGTCTGGAGCCTATGCCCCGCAATGGGAGAGGCCACAACAGTGAGAGGCCCACATACTGCAAAAAAAAAAAAAAAAAAGAAAACTGAAATCATATGAATCATCTTTTCTGACCACAACACTATGAGATTAGAAATGAATTACAGGGAAAAAAACATAAAAAACACAAACACATGGAGGTTAAACAATATGTTACTAAATAACCAAGAGATCACTGAAGAAATCAAAGAGGAAATCAAAAAATACCTAGAGACAAATGACAAGGAAAACACGATGATTGAAAACCTATGGGATGCAGCAAAAGCAGTTCTAAGAGGGAAGTTTACAGCTATACAAGACTACCTCAAGAAACAAGAAAAATCTCAAATAAACAATCTAACCTAACACCTAAAGTAACTAGAGAAAGAAGAACAAACAAAACCCAAAGTTAGCAGAAGGAAAGAAATCATAAAGATCAGAGCAGAATAAATGAAATAGAAACAAAGAAAACAATAGCAAAGATCAATAAAACTAAAAGCTGGTTCTTTGAGAAGATAAACAATATTGGTAAACCATTAGCCCGATTCATCAAGAAAAAGAGAGAGAGGACTCAAATCAATAAAGTTAGAAATGAAAAAGAAGAAGTTACAACAGACACCGCAGAAATACAAAGCATCCTAAGAGACTACTAAAAGCAACTCTATGCCAATAAAATGGACAACCTGGAAGAAATGGACAAATTCTTAGAAAGGTATAACCTTCCAAGACTGAACCAGGAAGAAACAGAAAATATGAAGAGACCAATCACAAGTAATGAAATTGAAACTGTGATTAAAAATCTTCCAACAAACACAAGTCCAGGACCAGATGGCTTCACAGGTGAATTCTATCAAACATTTAGAGAAGAGCTAACACCCATCCTTTTCAAATTCTTCCAAAGAATTGGGGAGGAAGGAACACTCCCAAAGTCATTCTATGAGGCCACCATCACCCTGATACCAAAACCAGACAAAGATACTACAAAAAAAGAAAATTACAGACCAATATCACTGATGAATATAGATGCAAAAATCCTCAACCAAATACTAACAAACAGAATCCAACTACACATTAAAAGGATCATACACCATGATCAAGTGGGATTTATCCCAGGGATGCAAGGATTCAATATACACAAATCAATAAATGTGATACACCATATTAACAAATTGAAGAATAAAAACGATATGATCATCTCAATAGAGGCAGAAAAAGCTTTTGACAAAATTCAACACCCATTTATGATAAAAACTCTCCAGAAAGTGGGCATAGACAGAACCTACCTCAACATAATAAAGGACATATATGACAAACCCACAGCAAACATCATTCTCAATGGGGAAAAACTGAAAGCATTTTCTCTAAGATCAGGAACAAGACAAGGATGTCCACTGTCGCCACTATTATTCAACATAGTTTTGGAAGTCCTAGCCACAGCCATCAAAGAAGAAAAAGAAATAAAAGGAATACAATTTGGAAAGGAAGAAGTAAAACTGTCACTGTTTACAGATGACATGATACTATACATAGAGAATCCTAAAGATGCCACCAGAAAACTGCTAGAGCTAATCAATGAATTTGGTAAAGTTGCAGGATACAAAATTAATGCACAGAAATCTCTTGCAATCCTATACACTAATGATGAAAAATCTGAAAGAGAAATTAAGGAAACACTCCCATTTACCACTGCAACAAAAAGAATAAAATACCTAGGAATAAACTTACCTAGGGAGACAAAAGACCTGTATGCAGAAAACTATAAGACACTGATGAAAGAAATTAAAGATGATATCAACAGATGGAGAGATATACCATGATCTTGGATTGGAAGAAACAATATTGTGAAAATGACTATACTACCCAAAGCAATCTACAGATTCAATGCAATCCCTATCAAATTACCAATGACATTTTTTACAGAACTAGAACAAAAAAATCTTAAAATTTGTATGGAGACACAAAAGACCCCGAATAGTCAAAGCAGTCTTGAGGGAAAAAATCAGAGCTGGAGGAATCAGACTCCCTGACTTCAGACTATACTACAAACCTACAGTAATCAAGACAATATGGTACTGGCACAAAAACAGAAACAGATCAATGGAACAAGATAGAAAGCCCAGAGATAAACCCACGCACCTATGGTCCACTAATCTATGACAAAGGAGGCAAGGATATACAATAGAGAAAAGACAGCCTTTTCAATAAGTGATGCTGGGAAAACCGGACAGCTACATGTAAAAGAATGAAATTAGAACACTCCCTAACACCATACACAAAAATAAACTCAAAATGGATTAGAGACCTACATGTAGGACTGGACACTATAAAACTCAGAGGAAAACATAGGAAGAACACTCTTTGACATAAATCACAGCAAGGTCTTTTTTGATCCACCTCCTTGAGTAATGGAAATAAAAACAAAAATAAACAAATGGGACCTAATGAAACTTCAAAGATTTTGCACAGCAAAGGAAACCATAAACAAGACGAAAAGACAACACTCACAATGGGAGAAAATATTTGCAAACGAGTCAACGGGCAAAGAATTAATCTCCAAACTATATAAACAGCTTATGCAGCTCAACATAAAAAAAAACACAAACAACCCAATCCACAAATGGGCAGAAGACCTAAATAGACATTTCTCCAAATCAGACATATAGATGGCCAAGAAGCACATGAAAAGCTGCTCAATGTCACTAATTATTAGAGAAATGCAAATCAAAACTACAATGAGGTATCACCTCAAACCAGTTAGAATGGGCATCATCAGAAAATCTACAAACAACAAATGCTGGAGAGGGTGTGGAGAAAAGAGAACCCTCTTGCACTGTTGGTGGGAACGTAAATTGATACAGCCACTTTGGAGAACAGTATGGAGGTTCCTTAAAAAACTAAAAATAGAATTACCATATGACCCAGCAATCCCACTACTGGGTGTATACCCAAAGAAAATCATAATTCAAAAAGACACCCCAACATTGCACCCCAATGTTCATTACAGCACTATTTACAATAGCCAGGTCATGGAGCAACCTAAATGCCTATCGACAGATGAATGGATAAAGAACATGTGGTACATATATACAATGGAGTATTACTCAGCCATAAAAAGGAACGAAATTGAGTCATTTGTTGAGACGTGGATAGATCTAGGGACTGTCGTACAGAGTGAAGTAAGTCAGAAAGAGAAAAACAAATATCATATATTAACGCATGTATGTGGAACCTAGAAAAATGGTACAGATGAACCAGTTTGCAGGGCAGAAGTTGAGACACAGATGTAGAGAACAAATGTATGGACACCAAGGGGGGAAAACAGTGGTGGGGTGAGGATCGTAGTGTGCTGAATTGGGTTATTGGGATTGACCTGTATACACTGATGTGTATAAAATTGATGACTAATAAAAACCTGCAGTGTAAACAAACAAGCAAACAAACAAAAAAACTAATACTAAACTTTCTTTGGGTTATTTGTATGGATACATGTTAACATAAATGTTTCAGACATTACATGAAATTTCTAAAAATCTTATATTTTCTGGTATAATGTTATAAATCATAATTCTAGTTATTACTTTAAAATGTATATCTCAGAAATAACTAAGTTTCCTTGTCAATTGCATTATTATGAACTTTCATCAAATCTTTAACCATGGTCATTTTTAAGTCTTTTGTCATTTACAGACAGTTCTGGGTGTACTCTTATGCTTTTGCAAAAATGTTCCTATAGGGCTTCCCTGGTGGCGCAGTGGTTGAGAGTCCGCCTGCCGATGCAGGGGACACGGGTTCGTGCTCCGGTCCGGGAAGATCCCACGTGCCGCGCAGAGCGGCTGTCCGGAGCCGCGCTCCGCAACGGGAGGGGCCACAACGGGAGGGCCCCGCGTACCGCAAAAAAAAAAAAAAAAAAAAAAAAGTTCCTATAAAAGGGTTTCATCTTCAAGAAATTCATGGAAAAGACTCTGACAAGTACAGGTTTCTGGTAACCGACTATACCGCTAAACTGAATGAATAAGCATTTTCAGAACTCTAATGGAAAACTGATGAATTCATAAAAGTGGTAACAAAACATCAAGATGAAAAATAATTAATTACATGGAACTGAGTGAACTGATGAGGATGATTATAATTTTTGTGACTTTCTGTTTGAATAAAAAAAAAACCCACAAGGACTCAGAGGCAAAAAATATACAAATCAACTTTCACTGCAAAGTAAAGGAGCTATTACAGTGGAGGATTACTGGACTGAATGTTAATATTATGACATAGTGTGAGTATATTTCGTGTTTGGTAATTGCAATCGTTGCTTTTGTTGTGGTCATCCATTTACGATGCTTGGTGTCAGTTTATTTATCTCTTGTAAAAATAAAATACAGTGTGTGTGTGTGTGGAAAAAAAAAAAGAGAAAGTTGGATCAGTAGTTACCTCTCTGAGGCATTAATGAGGGATTGACTTCAAAGAAGTCTGAGGGAATTTTCTAGGATAATGGAAATTTCTATATCTTGATAGGTTGATATTTGTCAAAACTCATCAAACTGTATTCTCAAAATGTATGCATACTATTGCATATAAATTATACCTAAATATAGTTGATTTTTTAAAATGTAAAAAGAAAATCTGAACATAGATAACATGTTGTAGTTCATGAATATCAAAAAATAAATGTGGATCCATCCACTGCAAAAAAAAAAAAAAAGAAAATACTGATGTGGAAAATGAATACATTACACATACATTAATACATACCATTACAAACATGGTTATTAACTTTAGAAATTATTTTCTGAAGCATTTAGATGAAATATACTTGCAAAGAACAGGTTCTCAATAAATGCATATTAAAGGCAGGAATTTATAATGTGATTCAAAAATGTGACTTCCAGGAAATTTTTGTGGGTAGGGAAAAAGATCCATCAGCATAAAAGAGCTTTTTATGAGAACATGATGACCTGTAATTCTTTCTACTTACTCTGAAAATGGTTTTCAGTTGTTATATTATGACTAAATTGAGATTAAAAAAATGAATTGATTAAATAAAAAAATAAATAAAATAAATGGTTCCCCATGGGAAAGGAAGAAACAGCAGAGGGAAACAAGGAGAGTAAATTTCTCTGGATACACTCTAGTTCATGATATGACTTTGGAACACATTAACATTTTGTATAATTTTAAAAATAAATAAAAGTAATATCTATTTATCAAAAGTAAAATAAAACAATTGACCCCAATAGTATATTGAGTTAGTGCCATAACCACAAGAGAGAAAATATTTCAAATGATTTTACAACACAGTAATTTATTAAACATCTTCAGCTTATGTACCCTAATGATAAAATGAACTGTAAAAATATCTGAAATTGATTTTAATAATCATATTGTTGATGGTAGTGTTTATATTGTTATTCTGAGTCTGTTGTGTGTGAACTATGTGAGAAAGAAAATGAATAGTTATACTGGTGTCATTGATAAATACAATACTTGACATAAGAGAAAAGAAATAGAGCTGTACAATCAAAGATATTAAGTAAAAACTATGTAGTCATTTGATTTATAAGTATCTATTTAAACTCATGACAATTTATCTTTGCCTCCTGCCTCTGTCCACTGAAAGGGCTTAGAAATAATAGCCAACCCTATTAGTAACAAGGAACACCTTTAGCACCCAGACTGTGGTCTTCCACTTTTAAAAAAACTTGAGGATCTCTAAAATATTTATGGATGAAGTGATAAGACGATGTGATGCCAAGATAGAAGCTGTAATGTCCAATAAGTTTGTACTGAAAGGTCTTATGGGCTCAGGAGTCAAGTTAAGAGACTCCTACTGAACAAAGATGGGATAATTTGGGCATCAAGAATAATCACAACAGGTTGAAACATTTCAGTCATGGGTTTATCTTTGAATTTATAAAGTTATTAAAAGGAGCAGAAAATTACCTCATTCTCCTTTGGAGAACGTTGCAGAAATATCTCATTTATTTTAAAAATGAAAAAATAATGAAGGAAAAGAATCAAACATTTATTCTTCCTTTCCTATAAGAACTTGTCTCAGGGAAACCAAATAGCAGACAAGGGAAAGTTTCTTTATAGAAGCATTTTAGCTGACAAGTGAAGGAATGGTAGAATTGGGATGCTGCCATATTGCAACCCATGATGTTAGAGGCAAGGATGGATGATGGATCATCTAGGCAACGATGACCACTGGCAGTTGACATCTCAGACAGCTTGCTGATGGAGGGAGGTACAAAACACCACCTATGGGGAATTCTTGCCAAAAATCAAACTATATCTGGAACAAAGCTCTAAAACCAACCACCAATGTAAAGGAAAGATGAGGGACAGAAGAACATGTTAAACGACAGAAAAATCCAAACTGAGAGGAACTCTAGAGACTAATGATTTGGTTTCTTTAAGAACTAAATAGTGAGGGTCAAGAGAGATCAAGATCATGAAAGAGAAAGAGAAGGAACAAGGAAGAAGAATGGGGAATCTATAGACTTAAGCTATTTAAGAGAAATACAAACCATTGCATTGCAATTTATGCATCTTACTTTAATCCTAATTCAGAGTATGAAAAAAAATTAAGAGTAAAATGTGAATATCAGCTTGACTTTTTTAATATTCAGAAAGTACTGTTGATTTTATTCCATGCATGATAATACTATGGCATTATGTTTTTAAAAAGAATTCTTAACTTTTTGAGAAAAACATTAAAGTATTTATGAAAGAAATAATATGATCATTGGGAGTTGTCTCAAAATAAATGAGCAGGGGACTGCATGGAGATATAGTTACAATAGTTTTACCATGAATTGATAATTGGTAGAGTTGGGTGCTGGATAAAAGGTGTAAGAGTGCTGGATATAATCTGTTCTCCCAAATTTGTATATGTTTGAAATTTTTCATAATAAAAGAGTTTGTAAAGTATTATCCAGGATGAGGACAGTGCCTGTGGTGCGTGTGAGGACTATGAGACCGAAGCAGCCTGAGGTCATTGAGCTCAAAGCAGGAGGGCAGGGTTCCAAGAGAGAATAAGAATAATGGTCATTGTATATAGTAATAAAAATGAATAAACTACGGAAACAGGTAACAACATGAATGACCCACACAAACAGGGTATTGAATCAGACACAAAAGAATACATACAATATGATTTCATTTATATAAAGTTCAAGAAAGGCAAAATTAATCTATTTTCTTTTGGGATACATATAAAAATGGACAATTATTTTTCTTAAAAAAGTAGGGATTATACAAAATGCCATAATACTGGGTTCTCCCTGTGGGGGAGGCAGGGACCTGTGACTAGTCAGGGGTGCAGAGGGACTTCTTGGGTTCTGGCAGTGATCTCGTTCTTGACCGGTGCAGTGTTTCCCTAGGTGTTCACTATATAATTGTTTAAACCATACATGTATTTCTGTACCTTTATATATATATATATATATATATATATATATATATATATATCTTTCCATTTGAAAAGGAAGTTTAAAGGAAAAACAAAAGCAATGATTTATAAACACCGTCATGGAGACAAGAAGCCTCAACACCCCCCAGGATTAGGCTGAACCTAATCCTGAGATACCGTGCAGAGGTGCAGGAGGAGGACCTGCCCCCTTGTAGAGTGACAGAGTGCAGAAGAGCACGTAGGGACATTGATGAAATAGGGGAATGGGAAGTGTGTGCTTCTTGCATCAATGAATCCAGAGGAGATAACCTTAGTCCAGGAGGCCAGGGGTGACCAGAATATTAGAAAAAATGGGATAGAGGGAGCTGAGTCTAAACAACAGTCCTCAAAATTCTCAATGAACTCAAAAATAGTTATTCAGTGTTCAAACTGGCATAGGACTCCAGGTTTCCGCTGGGTCGTATTTCTACCAGCAACTTCACCCTGGTCAGGGAGGTGAGCTGCCAGCCTGTGTTGAGGCCACCAGGGTCTGCGGGACCTGACAGCCACCAGCCACCCCTGACCCATTGATTTGCATCTTTTACCTCTATCTGGTAAAAGACCATGTTTGCCGCAAGTACCATTGTAGCTCCAGAGCCCAACACAGTGCCTGGAAAACTGTAGATGCTTTCTAAACCCTTATCGAATGAATGAATAAATGAATGAAGAGTTCCTATTTCCTGTTTGTAGAAGTTGAGCCTAGAACTCTTCCATAGAGAGGATCTGGTGCCAGCAGAGGAACAGATTGCTTAATATTCAACACAAATACTCAAAGCTAGTAGAGCTGTTTTCCATAACCAGCCTGATCATTCCTTCCACAAACTCCTCTGCATTTTTGGAACCCAGATTTCCATAGCTGGGGTTAAGATATTGTGAGGAAGGGAATGAAGTAAAGGTTCTCATTCCTTTACTAAGTGCTCATTCTACCTTTTTTCAAAGTAAAGTGCTGTTTAGAAATGATTTCTAGGGACTTCGCTGGTGTCGCAGTGGTTAAGACTCCACGCTCCCAATGCAGGGGGCCCAGGTTCAATGCCTGGTCCAGGAACTAGATCCCATACGCATGCCACAACTAAGAGTTCATATGCCACAACTAAGGAGCCCGCCTGCCACAACTAAGACCCAGCACAACCAAATAAATAAATATTAAAAAAAAAAAGAAAAAAGAAATGCTCTCTGAGTAAAAGTGTTGTAGGGAAGAGGAGGGAAAAGTTGTTTAAAGAAGTTGCAGAACCACAGGGAGGGCGTAAGGGAGCAGCCACAAATCGAAGCAGACGGGAAGGTGGTAGAAACAGATCAATGTTGAGACTGGCTGTTTTGCATCTCCCACGCCTGGAGTGACACAGAAAGAGAAAGCAAGCTTCAGGGCTCTGGATAATTAGAAAAAGAGCAGGGGAAAGGGAGGTATGAGGGGAAACTGGCAGAGTGGTAGGAACTTGTTTCAGTGACTAACAGTGAGCACCCACAGCCCTCACCCCTGTGTGCCTGGTGCAGTAGCTGCCTAACCTGTCTCCTTGCCTTTGGCTTACTCCGATCCAGCCAATACCCCCCACCCCATTCCAGATTAACCTCAAAGTCAAGAGACCTGTGTTCCAATCAAGCCTTAGAAGCACTCTGTCCAATAAAACTATAATTCGGGTCACATATGTCATTTTACATTTTCTAATAGCCACATGAGAAAAGTAAAGAAGGAAAAGTGACATTATTTTTAATAATACACCTTATTTAACCTAATGTATCCAAAATATTATCATTCCAACATATAATCAATATAAAAATATCAATCAGTTATTTTAGTCACACTAGGTCAATGAAATCCCCTGTGCCTTTCATGGCGATAGCACACTCCAGTCAGACTGGCCCCATTTCAAGCGCTTCCTAGCCATGTGTGGTGCGTGGCTACTGCACTGGACAGGGCAGAGCCCCTGTGTGACCTTGTGCATGCAACCTCACCTCTCTGAACCTTGTTTTCTTCCTCTGTAAAATGAGGGTTAGGCTTAGAGGATTTCTAGGTTACCTTAATATATTATGGCCACATTTTATCAGCAAAGTTAAGCTCTATTTCATAGCAAAGGTCTCTGACCATTGGTTGGAAGATGTGCAGCAGAGTTTGATGATCCCAAACAGTGATACAGATCTACTTAGATGACAAGGAAGTAGGCACATGGGACAGTCCCTGTAGCCAAGCCATTGCCTCACTATCGACCAGCATGCCATAAATACAAATCTGTTGCTAGAAATGTCAAGTTTATGACTTCACATCCCAAAGGGTTCCTTCGTGGTGCTCCCTCAATCTGCAGAGATGAGAAAAGGGCCATTAAATTACACAAACCGTTCGGCTGCAACTAACAATGGGGGCATCAAAAGGCAGAACTTTTATAAGCAGGAAACCCAAAGACTTAAGGGTCCAACTGGTTGCATTGTTTTAAGTTCCTTAAAGGAACTGAACTCATACTTTCTTCTAGAATGTGCACTGCTGGGAGTTACACTTCTACGGTGCTAGTGGCAAAGGGGGGAGGTCTCCCTTCCAGTAAAAATTCTTCCAGGAAGATTTTTTCCATTGCCAAACTCTGGGAAGACAAATTTGTGTTCCAGAGTTAACTGGAACTTATCATGGAATGCAGATAACTTATTATGGAATTCTCCAGGAGGTGTCCTGGTCAGATCGAATCCCGCCTCACCTACACTCTGGCTGCAGCTAACCTCGCTAAGTGCATCTTCCCCCAGCCTCTTACCTGTTCCACTTGGAACCTCTTCCCCCCGCCCCACTGCAGCCACACAGTCTTTCTCCCTCCTGGCCATGCTCTGCCTTTGCATATGCCGTGTTGTCCAGCTTGAATGCTCCCCTGCCCTTCTCTACATTGCAGAACAAATCTCAATATTCAAATCACAAATCACTTAGCGTTTTCTTTGTGAAGCCCATTCTAATGCTACCAGGAAGAATAAGAAGGGACTCCCTTTGTGTTTCTACAGCTACTTGCATGATGTCAGTGCCATAGCACTTGACAGTGACATGCACCAAACTCACCATCTCATGGAAAGGGACAGACCTGAGTTCAAATCCTGACTCTGCCTTTTACAAGCTTTGTGCTCTTGAACAGGTTACTTAACCATTTCAGGTATCTCCTAAATAAAATGGGAAGAAAAATAACTACTTAATAACACTGCTAGGTTCTTTTAGTTCACAGGATGTTCTGCAACAGTTTTTATTAGCACTAGTGGTATTGGAAGCACCAGATGTTTATGCATTAGTCCCTTCAAAAGATATTTATTGAGCATTTACTAAGTGTTGGTACTATTCTAGATGTAAAGGAGAGATCCAGACAAATGAATGACTCATTTCCTGCCTGAGAGCAGCTCATTATCTCAGTAAGCAAAGCCTCAGTCTTTGATGCTGGAACATAGGAGCCCTTTTCCCTTGTTCTGTCTCCTGGAAGGCGAGTAAACAGTCAGTGACTGCCTTTGGTAACTCAGCTCTGTTAGGATGCCTATTGTTTGACTGTAAAAAGGAGACTGCAGGACGTAAACAGGACAAAGCTCTTTTCAGTGAAGCAGGCCTCAGTAGGAGTCCACACAGAACCGACAGCAATTATATCACAGCCTTAAAGATGCCTCGACCCTACTTGCCTTGTATTTACTTCCCATTTCAGTGAAGGTTTTGCTCCACCCAAGAACTGGGAGCCAAGGCTGAGCACCAGAAGGGCTGGTAAGTGGTTTAGGGATGGCTGCAATGAAACCTATTTTCCTAATAGGTCCAGTTTTCTATTAGCAAAATGAGAGGACATGCATGAGTTCATTCTGATTTAGCCATGCCTCCTTTAGGCAGAGTTAGATTTGGGAAGACAAAAATCACATTTTTTTCGACGACAGATGTCCTGGAGAGGACAATGGCTATCCCTCTGGAGTGCAGGGCTGCAAGGGAGGGGCATCCAGAAGGGCTGCACTGGAGCGGGTGTTGGTGGGACGGGGTCAGGGGCAAGACTCGGGAAGCAGAGAGTCTACGGAGGGGTACGTCCTAGCGGGGACTTAGAACACAGGAGCCCAGACAGTTCCTCAGGGTGTGAGGGGTGACTCTGGTCTAGTAAGTTCCCCTCTGACATCGTCTCTGGTCAGCAGAAGTCTTCTATATGCCCTCTGACTGTAGAGAGGGGACTCCTACCCCACTGGTGACCAGTGTAAGTCAGAATTGGCTCAGGAAACCCTGATACCTGATACCTTCAGATGACAGAATTGGGAGGGCTTAGGCTGCGTTCACCACATGTGGCTTACACAGCAAAGCAAACTTCAAGATTGCAAAGCAGAACCTGGGTTGTGGTGCGGAAGGGTGGCTTTCCAATCCCACCTCAGGTGTGCCATCAGGATGAATCCCTTAGGACTTTCTTCTCCAGGAAACTCCACCCACCCCCAGGGAACTGGGTGGCAGCTGCTCCTGGTACACAGTAAGCTGTAAGTCTGGTCACGGTGCAATGCCACGGGTTTGCTTCCCAAGAGAGTTCCAGAATGAGAAAGTCTAATCATGCTTGCTACCTTCTTTATCTATAATAACTTTTCTTTTGTTAGCAAAGACACCTGGGTTCAAACATAGGCATCTAAGAAAGAGAAGATGAGAGACAGAGACAGAGAGAGAGGAAATACCCCAACACTCTGATTAAAAGCAAACCAAAACAAGTCATTTAAACAAGGACAGAAGCCTCCATTAGCTGCAAAACTGCCCTAAACAAAATAACACCTGGTGACAGGTAGTGACATTTATGCAGAAGAATGGGAGACAGAAATACTGACCCAGCATTCTGAGCACCATGTCATTAAAAAGATAGGGGGAAATGAAGCCACTTCTTCACAAACCAAGCGAAAATCCAAAATAGAGCCTGAGGAAGTGAATGGGTAAAGAAAAGTGCTCCACAGCACCAGCAAGTTCCTTCTGTCGGGGTCACCCTTGGAACTCAGGGAGCTGAACTCAGACATACCCCTGGGGACACAGCCAAGGGATGGGAAAGGGAAGCGACTGGTAATTAGAAGTTCAGAGGGTGAGTCTCAGATCTGCCCCTGAGGGATGATCTCAGGAAGTCTTTTAACACCTCTCGACCTGTCTGCCAGATTGTAAAGCATCCTCTCTTTCTTTTCTGGGCCTGGGTAATGTGGCTCTTCTTTCACATCTTGCTTCACATATATGGTTTTTTTCTTCCAGACCCTGAGATCCTCCTTAGGTAAAAACTCTGTCTTTTCAGTTTCATTTTCTTATGCCCAGAGTCTACTTGGTTCAGAATGAATGGAGGGAAGGAAGCAAGGGATGGAGGAAGGAGAAGGGAGGAAGGGAGGGAGGAAAGGGTGGGACTGCTGAGTGAGGAAGCATGAAATAGTGCCAACTTAACTGCTTCTTTAAGTCAAACCTGATGGGATCTGGTGTACCGGGCTCTCAAGTCAGACTGCACTGTACTATCTTTGGCAAGTTTCTAGGCTCTCTGTGCCTCAGTCTCTTCGTGGACACATGAAGGATTATGATGCAATCCATTTCTCAGGGCTGTTGTGAGCGCTAAATAGCACAGTGATGGAAACTGCTAATCACAGTGCCTGACACTTACAGCTACCCACTAAATATTAGCAATTATTGGTACGTGAGAAGAAGTAATGAAAATGAAGCCAATTTTGTTGAACCAAGTTGGGGGATACAGAGCCCCATCTGCTCTCCCTTCCTCCCGTCCCCCACTGTGCTGGAGAGAGCCCCTGTGCTCCCTTTGGATATTAGAAATCGGTGGAAAGCAGTGGAATCACCATGGAAAGGACTCAAGCATGGAAACCAGAACTGGGTTCTAATCCCAGATTTGTTACTTAGAAGAAAGCAAAGTTACTTAACCTCTCTGAGCTTCAGTCCTAATCTGCAATTTAGGAATTAAATATGTCTGAAAGTTGTTGTGAGGATGAAATAAAGAAATGTATGCAGAGCATTTAGAACAGTTCTGGATACTTAGCAGGCGCTCAATGAATTTGCTTCCATCTCTGTTAAACACTCTTCTAAGTGCACAGTAGTTCATTGCTATTCTCCAGGAGAGTAGAAAAAAGCCTCCTACTGACATAGTTACAAAGGAATTTGACAACACCCAGCCCCATTTCAACACTTGAGGTGGCCCTTTCCCATCCTTGATGGACAGCGGTAGGTACCTGGGGTCTCCTGCAGCCAGACTTGGCTGTCAGCCTGCTGCCAACATTGGGGACAGATTGTAGTCTACAGAACTGCCCCTTCCAGAGGCCAGCCGCATCCTTTGCAGACAGCAGAAAATGCAAATCAGGAAATGTAAGGCTTTTGAAATGATGTAATCAATTGTCAGACTGGGACGCTGCAAGGTGACTGGGTGACTCTGACCAAATATGAAGAAAAGAAAAACCCACAAATTCCTAACAAAACTTTCATAAATGACTCAAGAATGATAGCTATCTCATTTCAAGTAAGAGAGCAACCTGTTGTATAGAGAAAGAACATTTCCAAACAGACTTGGCAGTGCAATTTCTGGCTCCAAGATGGAGGGGAAAAATGAACATTCCATACAGAAGAAAGCAAAGATTCCTGGCTACCCCATCCTCCCACTTTCCTCTTTCCCTGCAAAATCAGAGCTTAAAGATAACTTCTAAAATGGAAGTACAGAAAGAGAGGGATCAAAGAAATGGAGAATATTAGCTTTAATTCACTAATTCTTTCAACAGATTTTTAAATGTTCCTTTTTGCTAATTAACTTTGTATTATGAAAAATTTCTAACATGTATAAAAATAGAATAACCTAACAAATTCCCATGTATTCATAACCACTTTCAACAATTACCCAATCTTTTTCTATCTCTACCTGCACTCACTCCTCTTCCTCCTGTGCTACTTTAAGGAAAATCTCAGACACCATATCATTTAATCCATAATATTTCTTCCCAGATATTTACTGAGCACCTTCTGTATATCTTTATCACTGGGCAGGCAAAAATATCAATAGATAAGGAAGACCCCTTTCCCTCACAAAGTTCATTGAAGGGGGACGTAGATCTTAAAACATGTAAATTTGAGGCATTTATTTTTATAACAAATATCGCAGAGTATGAGCTTTGCCAGGCACAGTTTTCAATGTTTTATAATATTTACTTATTTAGTGTAGTCCTCCTAACTCCCCCATGAGGTAGGTAATATTATCTTCCCCATTTTACAGATGAGAAAGCTGAGGCACAAAGAAGTTAAGTGATTTTGCCCAAGGTCACCTAGCCAGTAATAGGTGGTGCTGGGGTGCACAAAGTGCTATGAGGCACAGCACGGGAAGTGGATCATTCTATCTGGGGCCATTGAGGAGTGGGTAGAAGTTCCCCGTGCAGACAAACAGAAGAAACAGCATGAGCAAAGGTCTAGAAAAAGAAAGAGGTCAACACAAACGAAACAAGAATTTTGGAGGCAAACCAGAAATGACCGGAAATGGAACTGGAAAGGCAGGTGAGGCCAGGCTCTGAAGGGCTTTTCTGAGCCATGTTAAGGAGTGTGGACATTCCCGTGGCCTCAGAACAGCCAGCAGAGATTAAGCAGGTGAATGATGAGATCAAAACATATTAGAAAGATAACTCTGAAGACTGCATGGAAGAGAGAATGTAAGTGAAAGAAACAGAAAGGCTACAAATGTCCAGGTAAGCTGGGAGGTGATCAAGCCTGAACCAGAGCAGTGGCCGTGGGAATGGAATGAAAGATATGAAAATAGGAATCAAGTGACACAATGCCAGTTGGGACTCTTCCTGTTTCTCAGAATTTTGGCAGAAACCCAAAGCTCTAAACAATAAAGAGCAAATACTGGCGAATTCTGAAAAGAGGAGCCGTACACATCAGCGAAGAGGCTATGAAGTGGCCAAATCCCTTCCTGAATCCTTTAGCCCATCACCCACCTCCATTCTTCACATAAGAGCAGCCTAGAGATTTTTTCAGGAGAGCTTTCTTTGCAGAACATTGTTGAGAACATAGGGAAAAGTCTTTCCTGCCAAGCCTAGAAAGCGAACTCCAGTGGTCTCCAAGATCAACAGGGGTGCAGAGTAGTGAGAAAATTCTTGAAAGGATGTAACAGGTATGTCTTAGAGTTTGGTGGGACAGAGTAAGTTGTCTGGTTCTTACTCTGGCATAGGGCTGGCTAGAACGCCACCAGGGCTAGAAGCTGCAGCAGGAGAGGCCTGGAACTCCAGAGTTCACAGACAAAGACGTCACTGTCTCCATGAACTGAGAGGCAGCCTGCCTGGGCTGCGGTTTCCCAGGAGGAAGAGGCTAGAATTGTGCTGAGAGTTGTGGTTCACCATTATAGTGAGAGAGGACTGGTGAATAGTGCAGCATGACAGCGCCTTGAAGGGAGGGGGGTGTGTGCAGAAAAGATTAACATAGCAGATCTGACTGCTCTCCTATGAAAGACCTGCTTACAAGGTCAGCCCTTGACTGGCTGTGACTGTGTCTAGGAACTCGGAGTGTTCCCAGTGTTCCAAGAACTGATAACAGTTCTGGTTCCCTCTGCCTAAATTGTTTGTACAAAATATATACAGTATACTGTTTATACTCAACACCTGCTTTCCTTCTGGGAGTCCAGAATTTGGTACGTGCCAGGCAGAGACTGCCTACCGACTAGGCTTCTATAAAAACTCTGGGTGCATGGTCTCCAATACACTTCCCTAGTTGGCAAAATTTCATACACTCCACTGGGAAGGATTTCACAGACTCCACTGGGAAGGACTTTTGGAAGCTTGTGCCTGGTTTCCCCAACTTTGCCCCATGTGTCTTTCCCTCTGCTGATCTTGCTCTGTATCCTTCTGCCACAGTAAATTATAGCTGTGGGTGCCAATATCAGCTGAGTCCTGTATGTCTTCCTGGTGATTCATCAAACATAGGGGTGCCTCCAAAGAACCTACCTTGTCCCCCAAGAGGAGCAACACCAGCACTTGGTTGTCTGCCAGAAAGACGGCACAGGTGTCAGATCTGAGAGGATCAGTCATGTAAAACGATTTTTAGATTTTAATTTCTCAGTTTTCTCCTTGAGCTGATCCTGGGGAAAGCAGAAGCAGCATGGGGTGTGGGGGAGGAGGGGAGAAAGAGCAAATGAACAGGAGGAGAAAATGAGCAAGTAGGATACAAAGCGAATACCCCTCCCACTTTGCAGATTATAAAAATGTGAGTCTGACCTGAGCTGGGGTGGAGAGGGGTAGGACCAAGGGGTTTGGAAGGGACGAGGAGGGGAAAAGTACTAAACTGAATCAGAGATTCAATGTTTTTATTTATCATATCTGAAAGTGAGACTCATAATAATTGAAAGTAACTAGAAACAGGTGAGAAAAGCCATGTGATCTGCCTGAAGTGTGGTCAAAGATGGGAATGAACATCCTGAGAGTGCATTTGAGGACAATGTGGAACTAGAATAAATCAATTTCTTGATTAATCCTACCAAGTCCAGCTCTTTCCAAAGAACCAAAACCCACTTTCCAAGCACAAGCAAGTGTTCAATAAAAGCCCATGAAGCGTACAGGTAAACATGTTCATCTCTAGTTAAAAGAATACTGGCTGTGAGCCCTACCTCTGCTGGCTCCTCGCCATGCGGCTTTTGGAGAGGGCGCCTCATCTTTCTGATCCTCAGTTTATGCTCTCACAAAATGTGGACTTGAATATCAACTTCACACGTGGGACACTATGGGAATAAATGAAAAGAGACACATAAAGTGCCTGACACCTCTGAAATATTTGGAAGAGGTGGGATACTGTGGGGTTGCGTCTTTTCAGGGCCTTAGCTCTGTGTGTGGGCTTGAGCACTTGCCTGTTTGCAGAATGTATAGTTGGCAAAGCTGGGATTGAGGAAGTCTGACTCCTCTACTGTCCCCCGCAACTGAGTCAAGCAACCACCAGGCACTGGTCCCTCTTATAAACGCGGGTCACCATGTTCCCCATCACACATCTCCAGGCTACTGTTTTGCTCAACAGGAATTTGGCTGGTGTTTCCTTTCCTATAAACATCACTATAATGACCGACTGAATTTTATTTTTTCAATAAGAACAGATATCTCTACATCCTTCCAAGCAAATCCCCATCCGTGCCTTAGATAATGCTGATATGCCTGAAATTCAAAGCAGAGAAAATACTGGACTCAAACAAAGCAAGCAAAAGAAGGTGTTTCTCAAGCTAAGACAGCATTGCAAGCCACCCACCATGGCGGTGGGATGTTTCTGGGAACTGGAGGACCCACAGTCCTCTACTCAGCTGCGAAACTCAGGAGAGCCTGGTTCCCTCCAGAAACTGCCAACCAACAGGTCTTTCTGCCAACAAGAGCTAGAAACGCTCCTAGCACACTTCTTGGGTTTCCCTCTTATCTTTTCTGATGCATATTTAGCCCTGGTTGGAGAGGAGAATGCAAAAGACGTAGAAACACATACAGATAGCAAATATGTTTTGGGCAAACTTTATGCCTCTCTGACCTTCACTTTCCTATTCTGAGAATGAGGAAGACAGACTAGACCAAGGTTTTCAGCCTTGGCTGCAGCTATGACCATCTGGGAGCTTTAAAAATACAGATTCCCAGGCCCACTCCTGCCCAATTAAATCAGAACTTCTGGAGGTAGGGTTGGAGGAAGGGTGTTTTTCAAAAGCTCCCAGATAATTCTAAGAGGAAGCTACCACTGGGCTAGATGATGCTTGTGGTTATTCATCTAATATTCATTTTATGATCCTTTATTTAAAGTGACCATAAAGCAATTGGCTGGCTTCCCACACCTCTCATGAAAAGCGATCTAAATGCTAAGGTTTCTCTTTGTGTAGTAAATGAAATCTCGGCCAGCTTTGTGGACAGACCAAGGCATAGTATGATTTTAGGAATTTTTCTAATGCTAAACATCTGGGAGGTAATGATGAAATCTGAGACCAGAGGAGTAAAAAACTGAAATGCTTACAGAGTCTGGCTAGTCACATAAATGCGTGACTGAGGCCAGGTATAATAATAGAGACAGAGAGGGCTGGGGTTTGTGGAACCAAAATTGTGTGACCTGTCAACTTTCACAACCTCCCTCTCTTCTCCCCTCTCTCCTCTTCTTCTCCCCCTCACTCCTTCCCTACCTCCCTCCTTTCTCTCTTTCTTTTTCCCTTTCTTTCTTTCTTTCTCTTTTTCTTTCTTTTTCTCTTTCTTTCTTTCTTTCCTTCTGTTTTTCCTTCTTCCTTTCTCTTCCTTCCCTCCCTCTCTCCCCTCCCCTCCCTCCTTTCCCTCCTTCCCTTTCTTTCTTTCCCTTTCTTTCCTTTTCTTTCCTTCTTCCTTTTCCTTCCTCCCTTCCTTCCTTTCTTCCTTCCACTCCCTCCCCTCTACTCCCTCCACTCCTTCCTTTCCCTCCCTCCCTCCCTTTCTTTCTTCCTTTCCTCCTTCCTTCCTTTTCTTTTCTTTTCTTTGCTTCTTTCTTTCTTTCTTTCTTTTTCTTTCTTTCTTTCTTTCTTTCTTTCTTTCTTTCTTTCTTTCTTTCTTTCTTTCTTTCTTTCTTTCTTTCTTTCTTTCTATCACGTTGACAGAATGAAAGATTAACCTGCAGCATGGTTAATTCACTGGTAGGTCACCTCTTTGAGACCCCTATTCAAAATATTCTGATATATTAGGAAAAAATAATAATAAAAATATTCCAAAAGCATCTGCCTCATTACTAGTCCTCCAAAAGACACCACGTCTTCACTCCACATTGCAGGGAACAATAACTTTGAGAGACAGACAACGAGACTTACTGGCAGACATTGCTCCAAACCTACTCAACCTCCTCTCCTTCATGCATCTCCATGGTGCTGCCAATGTGGCTCCATCATCTTAAATCAAATATCTACTTATAGCCCTTTATTTTCTGTGTGACATTCTGGTTTCCCTCTTGGGCTTATTGCACTTCCTTCTCAGAGAGAATTTTGACCAGCAAACTCCACTGATGATTTCATGTCCTACAACTTCATGATGAGAGCCTCTCCAATCTCCCCGACCCCGGAGGGCCCTACCAACCAGCTGTCCTCTAACTCAAGGTTTCTCAACCTCAGCATTATTGACATTTGGGGCCAGGGGAGGGAGAGCTATCCTATGCATTGTAGGATGTTTAACAGCATCTCTGACCTCTACCCACTACATACCAGTAACAACCCCCCACCCCCACCCCCCAGCGGTGACAATCAAAAATGTCTCCAACATTGCCAAGTGTCCCCCAGGGGACAAAATCTCCCTGGCTGGAGACCCACTGCTCTAACTGCACACAGTGTCCCAGTGCCTGCAAGGGAAATGGTACAGTGAGCTCCATCCGTTTGGAACACAGCCAGCATAATAACCAAGCTTCCAAAAGAAAGGCCCCAGCTGAAAAGGAAACAAGCTCCAGTATGATCAGCTGTGTCAGTCCCATTTAATTGTAAATTTGGACAGGCTCTGCTGAGTGAAGTACAGAATGTTTCTCGCCTTGGGCACTGATATTATATTAGAATAAAAGCAACCCGAGAGGCATTTGTTTTTGTGGAAAGTGCGTGCATGGGCAAAACCCTGCTCATCAGATTGTTTTGAATTAGTGTGGAAGCTATAAATAAAGTGTTTTCTCTTTTTTGGACCGGCTTTGATCTCTTGTTATCCCTCCCTTTTCAGAACACTTTAAAGGCAGCTTTCATTCAGATCCTTCATCAGTGAAACAGGCGGACTTCAATAATTGCACTCAAAAGCCTTGGTTGCTTTCTGCACGCAAGCCCCACATCAGTCAGCCCAACAGCCCACCACCCCCAGATGCCTGTCCCCTTAATGCCCCTGGAGAGCGGAAGATGGATGAACTGGGCTGAGGGAACGAGGATAGGCATGTAATGTGAAGAGACACGTTTGACTGACATTTTCCTCCTGTGTAAGGTTATTGAACAACTGTGATTGAATCACTGCAGTCGCAATTCTCACATTCCCTGGAGCAAGGGGCGCAAATGAGATGTGTCTCCTCCTAGAGTGAGAGGCGTGATCCCGAATCCTTGACTCCCGTTGGGTTGGGTCATAAATAACTGAATCCTCTGACAGCACCCTGCAACTCTGCAACTGCCAGAATGGCTATTAGAAATATCCCCACATGTGAAAGATGACATGAGCTTCCATTGTCATGACACAGTCGAGTCCAAAGGAATCGAGCATTAGTGTGGCAAATAGTTATGGGAGAAAGTGTGGTAGGGAGAAGGGAATGACCCCTCTCCTAAAATAATCCCAGTACTGACTCTTACTTGCTTTGTAGTGTGAACCCCTCAGAGACTGTTTTCTCACATTTGAAATGAGAGCAATCGTATTTCTTTCTTAAGGTCATCAAACGTTTTAGAAATCTATAATGGCAATGCCTGGCATATTGCCTGGTCCATTGGACATGTTCCTCCTCTGCCTCGTCACCACTGTCATCACCATCATCATCATGTCTATCATCATTTCTTCTTAGAGAGATTAATGGGTTGGTGGTTATGGGCTGTATTCGTCTCTCTTCATATCAAAGAAGACTCTAGTTATTCTTTTCGTAGGATGTTGAGGGGAGAAGGAGAACTTTCCCCAGGCTTCTTATTTCTAGAAAGAAGTGGGAAATTCTCTAGAGGTCCAGGCTTGCAAACTTTCCATGACTGAGTGGCTAACAGCAGCTTTCAGAAAGACTTAGTTCAAAGGTCCGGAAGGCTATGGAGCAGGTTGTGCAAATGAGTATGTGCTTCCTTGCCTTTCCCTTCCTTGAAGAGCCTGGGCTGTGATTTCATAGATACTGAAGACCCTCATGTCATCAAACATCCTCTTCTCTCCAACTTGAATGCCAGGGTGAGTAAGAAAACCAGTGTGGATTAATGGGTAGGCCATGGGCAATGAAGACAGTTGGTCCTCGGCGCTCACATTTGCCCCTTCTTACCCTCACCCCAAGCCACAGGTGATCAGACTAAATGACAAACTCTGATTCTTCCATTTAATAGTTGCAGGACCCTTACCACCTCTAAGCATTAGTGTCCTGTTCTGAAAACGTGGGTGGAATAATTCTTATTTCACAGAGGATTATCTTCTGGCTCAGTCCCTGCAAGGATGTGTGACAAAGTCCCAGAAGCAGGATTGTGTTCAGTGGAGGGAGCCCATTAAATAAAAATTTTCTTAAAAGTCGAGGCTGTCAGATGCTGAGACCAAGACAATTCTGCTCCAAGTCAGAATTGACCAACAGTGAGAGGAGAGTATTTCCTTCTCCTCCACACAAGGTCGTGGCCATACAATGTAAGGCTGGAGGAAGAACTAGAGGGTGGACTCAACTAAGGATATGGTCTTAAGATGCAGCTACTCCCAGGCACAAAAAATCAAAGAGACATAAGGTAAGATGACAGAAGAGTCAGAAATGCTTACATATTCCGGAGGAGAGTCAAGGCCCTCTGTGAGTTCACCAAAGACAATCCAAGAGACTCCTAGACCAGAAAGGGAGGAATAGGAAGAAGCAAGGTCCCATATATATTATTGTTTAGGATAATGTCAGAAACTACTGCCTGTCTATTGGGACCCTTTGATATTTCCAGCTGGTGTGCCATGGAAAACAGGGGCTACACATGGATTTACAACTGCTCACCCTTGCAGCAAATAAGAAAATATGCAACGCTAGGTCTGTTGGAAAGGCAGAATTCTGTTAAAAAGTGCCTTCCTAGGAATCAGGAGTCCAGTTCCTAGATCCAGCTCTGCCCTTCATGCGAAGCTTTGGATCCAGAACAAGCCTTCACCGCTTTGACTCTCATCCGTGAAATCAGCTGAATTTGTTATACAACCCTCATCCGTAAGATAAAGTTGTTGAATTTGGTAGTACTCCTGTGGTTCTTCTATCTGAAGCATTGGGAACCTGGGTCTGAGGTTCTCGTGATGTACCTGAGTCAAAAGGAAATAGCTGCCCCTCTTGCAGTCATAATGCATGGAGAAGGGAGGAAAATCTCCCTACACCAAACCTAGCAATTAGCCCAAAGCACGCAAAGAATCCATTTAATCCCATCACATAATTTGGCATTCTCTGGCCTCTCAATGAAGTGAGGTTAATGCATTGATCTTCCCAAGGAAAACACAATATCCTGGAGAGAAATCCAATTTTAACCAAAATGACATATGCACCTCGGAATGACATTTGCCCCCTATAAGGCAGTTCACCTGCCTTAGTATACAGACTTAAATCACTCACCGAAGTCTCCCTACAGACCATGGGGAAATAGAAGGAAAAATAACTTCACTTTTCAGAGACTTTAAAGATTTTCCTCATTTGGAGTGTGTGTGGAAATGCATTTTAAGCACAAATCTTTGAAGCAAATTGGAATCTTGACCACAAGGAATGAAGGTGGCTAATCTAACTTGAAGACTCCATGCAGGCAAATGTGTATTGTGATTGTGTAGAAGAAAGTCCGTTTCCTCAGGACATTTATGCTGAAAGGTTTAGGGTTTAAGAGTCATTTATATGTGCATCTTCCTCTTACATGGTTCAGAGAAAAGAGAGGAGCAAGATAAATCAGATGTAGCAAAATGTCAGCAATTTGTGAATCTAAATAAAATAAAATGGGTGTTCATTGTAATTTTCTTGCAACTTTTCTATAGGTTTGAAACTTCAAAATTAATATTTGGGAAAAATGAATCGGTACTGATTCAATGTTATTTCACTAAAATACTGTCACTCTTGAGTAAGAGGACTGTGTGTGATGAGAGAGAGGTTACGTTTTTACTTGGAAAGACTAGGAATTGCTGGTAAACTATAAGCCATGGGTAGGTGGTCGGCTTGTGAATGTCATCTGCATGCATTTTGAAGTGTAAAAGGAAGTAGATGTTGCAATTTACAGAGAGAACATTGTCACCTTAGGTGTGGTTTGTCAGCCTTGCTTTGCCATCAGTAGTCAGTAGCCGACATGAGAGTTGCAGGATTTCCCTAACGCTCATCGTTATGAATCAGTCTCCCCTAGCGTCCTCTTGCCTCAGTCCAGAAATGTTTTGGTGAGTTCCTAGTGGCCCCCACCCACTTTCTTTGTTGAGAGGAGTTGGTCCTCGGCGCTCACATTTGCCCCTTCTTACCCTCACCCCAAGCCACAGGTGATCAGACTAAGATTTGACACCGGAACTAAGCTGGACCTGTCAGGTTTCTCTCCCACGGATCTCAAACACAGAAAGTGAGTCTGATCTAGAGAATCTGAGCTGAAAAACCACATAGGACCAGAGCAAACTACAGGCAAAAGCAAGCTGAAGTTATGAAGGAGCAGAAACCATAAATGTGCAGAGAAATGTAGTTATCTGTAAAGGGGAGAAGAGGGGTGCGTGGAGAAAAACAGAGATGACAGACCATCACACCCCAGAGAGTCACAAACAGCATAGAAGTGGCACCATCTGAAGGACCCTCCACTCCTCAAGCTCCGTTTCCCATTATGCCTGACTTCCTCCCACCCCGACCCCAGGGGAATCCTCTCTTCCGCCTTTCTTTGAACTAAACAGGATAAGTTTCAGTTCCTTGAATGTACTAATTTTCCTGCAGGATGTGACTTGCCCTCTCTCGCCCTTTGGCTGGGGTCCTATCATCCGACCACCTCCTCCTTCAGCAGACATCCCTCAGCCCAAAACTATTCATTCTAGTCTGCACTCCCCCCGTTCCCGCCACTCTCATCCAATCCAGGTCTCTGAGCCAGCTCTGCACCTGGGCTCACTTGAACAGTGACATGATTTATTTTGCTATTTCTTTTGTTAATGTATGGATTGGTGGGATATTTGTTCTATTTCTAGTATACTGATTGTCTTAGAGATTCTAGAGGGCCAGGGACAGGGGCTGTACTACGTATGTTTGTATTATAAAAGTAATACATGTCCATAATAGAATTCTTGTGGAAAAATAGAAAAGGAAAAAAGAAGAAAGAAAAGTCATTTATAATTCCATCATCCAGAGATAAGTCCTATTCATATTTGGGCTTATTTCCTTTCAGACTTGACTTAACATAATTCAGATTATGCAGCACATACAATTTTGAATGCTCATTTCCCTTAAATGGAAAGTATCTATATTTATCTGTATTTTAAAAGTTCTGTTAAAATATCATTTTAAAAGCTGCATGACATTCCATTTTATATAAAATATGTAAAAATGTATAAACATATAAAACAATCTAATTACACATACTCCTATTGTTGTATATGTTGGTTGTTTTCATTGTTTGCTAATATAAATAACCCTGGGAAACACATCTGTGTGGCTTTAGATTCTTGATGCAAATTGATAAGCTGGTTTCACAAATGGCCTTACTATTTGCTCTTCCTCCGTTGGTACAATACTTCTCTTGCACAGAGAAGCTCTGACATTTACGAATTTAATTATGAAAAAAAAAGGTAGCTCATATTTATTTGCATTTTTGAAGACTACTAAGTTTAAACTTTTTTCATTTGTAATTTGACTTGATACAGGGCAAATAAGTGTGTAATAAGTTTTGTTTCACTGGATGAAGGTCATATATATTATACTGTACAGAGTAGTGTCTTCTGCTGTCCTGTATCTCCGAATTTAAAAAAAAAAAAAAGAAAAAAAAAAAACAACCTCACCATGTGAGCAAGTCAATTATTAGTGCTGTGCTGATAGCATTAGTATCACAGAGTTTTGCCAATTCTCCCAAACGGAGAACCAAACTTGAGTGGTTCCATATCTAAATGGGGAAAAAATAAATGAATAATATATATGTGAAGATTACAACTAAAGCAAAATTATTACAATATACTTCTGTAAATGACTTTTCATTTCATTGTTAGTACCTGGTTTCAATAGGCACTCTTATAATATGGTAGATTTGAAAAGAGTTTAAAGATAAGAAGCTTTGGTAATGTGGTCTAAGAGATGGAAACTTCCACTTCTTAGAACTCTACATGGATATCCAATGGAAAAAAAGAGGGTCTAGGCTAAAAGAATTGAATTCTCTCTTAGTTTTGAAAATGTTAAGACAGGAAATGCATTGGCACCATCTGTTTATGCAATGCACAGTTATTCAATAATTTTCACTAATTAAACCCCTCCAATGTCTGACCAGCTCCTTTCCTGCTAGAAAGGACAGTCTCTTTTTCCTCCAAGGTCTAGATCAGAATCACTTTTCCTGAGTTCCCAAGAGATGGAATGAAGGCAATGGGAAGTCTAGTGACACATTTAACATTGTGTTAAGATATAGAGGGGGAAGGGGAATTGGATAAACGTGGTCAAAATGTACAAACTCCCATTATAGGATAAATAAGTACTAGGGATATAAAATACAACATGATGACTAAAGTCAACACTGCCATGTGGTATATCTGAAAGTTGTTCAGAGAGCAGATCCTAAGAGTTCTCATTACAAGAACAACTAAATTCTCTCTCTCTCTCTTTTTAATACCAATATGAGACAATGGATGTTAACTAAACTTACTATGGCAATCATTTTACAATACGTGTAAGTCAAATCATTATGTGATACATCTTAAACTTATACAGTGCTATATGTCAATTATATCTCCAAAAAAAAACAAAAAAAAAGATTAGACTTTTTTTTTAAAGCCTTCTTAAGATGCCGTATGATCCCACTGTTTTTTTTTTTGATCCCACTGTTAAACTGACCCTAAACTTACTTTGTATGGGAAGACGCTATTGAAAATTTAACTCAGTCTTATTCTTTTGTTCCCGGTCCCCAAACTTGTCACAGGATGTTCACATTTCATTTTGTATCTGTAATAGCAGAAGCCTTTTTACACGTCTGCAATCCTACCTCCCAGAGAAACCGGAAATGACTTGTACCAGCTCAGGAGAGCCAAATGTTATATGTTCAGGAATTTTGTGAACCAACTGTTAAAGACAGCCATTTTAAATTACATAAACTTAAAATTTCACACACTATATTAGAAAAACAAAGGTTAATAAATATTCCAAACTCATCGTTTCCTAGTTATTTTACCATCTTTTATTACTATCTGTGCTCTTGAGTTCGTTTGCATGTATTGCATTGATATGATAGAGATTCTATAGAATGGTGCACTACCACACATCTCTTCCCAACTTCTCATTCAGTGGTATCACATTGGTAGTTTGAAATTCACCACTGCTGTATTTACTCCACTGAAATTGGAAAAAAACTGCAAATAAGAGTCTCCCACACCCAGTCCACACCATGTCCACACCCCAGAAGAGACAGCCATTGTTAAACATTTGCCAGCACATCAACACACAGGAGGATGTGTTCTTTGGTGAAGAAGGTAGGGCTTTATGGCAAGATCTTGGGTTTCAAAGTCAGAGAAACCTGAATTTGCATACTGTGGATTTGAGCAAGCTATATAACTTCTCTGAACCTCACATTTCTCATCTATAAAATGGGAAGAATATCTGTCTCTTAAGATTGTTTTGTTTCATTTCGAGATATTGACAATCTAATATATGCCAGGTATTTTTCAGGGTGGACTGTTAGGTCAAGAAGGTGCAGTAAATGCTAACTATTATTATTTTTATTACTATAATTATTCTGAATTGTAAGACCAGACACTATAAAACTCTTAGAGGGAAACATAGGAAAAACACTCTTTGATGTAAATCACAGCAAGATCTTTTTTGACCCACCTCCTAGAGTAATGAAAATAAAAACAAAAATAAACAAATGGGACCTAATTAAACTTCAAAGCTTTTGCACAGCAAAGGAAACCATAAACAAGACAAACAGACAACCCCCAGAATGGGAGAAGATATTTGCAAATGAAGCAACTGACAAAGGATTAATCTCCAAAATATAGAAACAGCTAATGCAGCTCAATATCAAAAAAACAAACAACCCAATCCAAAAATGGGCAGAAGACCTAAAGACATTTCCCCAAAGAAGACATACACATGGCCAAGAGGCACATGAAAAGATGCTCAACATCACTAATTATTAGAGAAATGCAAATCAAAACTACAATGAGGTATCACCTCACACCAGTCAGAAGGGCCATTGTCAAAAAAATCTATAAACAATAAATGCTGGAGAAGGTGTGGAGAAAAGGGAACCCTCTTGCACTGTTGGTGGGAATGTAAATTGATACAGCCACTATGGAGAACAGTATGGACATTCATTAAAAAACTAAAAATAGAACTACCATATGACCCAGCAATCCCACTACTGGGCACATATCCTGAGAAAACCATAGTTCAAAAAGACATATGTACCCCAATGTTCATTGCAGCACTATTTACAATAGCCAGGACATGGAAACAACCTAAATGTCCATCGACAGATGAATGGATAGAGGAGATGTGGTACATATATACAATGGAATATTCCTCAGCCATAAAAAGAAATGAAATTGGGTCATTTGTAGAGATGTGGATGGATCTAGGGTCTGTCATACAGAGCGAAGTAAGTCAGATAGAGAAAAACAAATATTGTATGTTAACACATATATGTGGAATTTAGAAAAATGGTACAGATGAACCTATTTGCAGGGCAGGAATAGAGACGCAGACATAGAGAAGGGACATGTGGACACAGCGGGGGAAGGAGAGGGTGGGATGAATTGGGAGATTAGGATTGACACATATACACAGCCATGTGTAAAATAGATAGCTAGTGGGAACCTGCTGTATAGCACAGGGAGTGCAGCTCGGTGCTCTGTGATGACCTAGATGGGTGGGATGGTTGGGGGAGCTGGAGGGAGGTCCAAGAGGGAGGGGATATAGGTATACATTCAGCTGATTCACTTCGTTGTACAGAAGAAACTATCACAACGTTGTAAAGCAACTATACTCCAATAAAAAAAAAAAGTATAATTCTGAGAGTTTATCATGTAAGATAAGGCAAGGAGAAAACTTTTTCTCTTCCTGTAGTGGAAATGGCTGTGATAGGGCTGCAAACAGTCCAATGCTAAATAAATAAAGAGGAAGAAAAGAGGGAGGGAGCATGGGAGGGAGGAAGTGAGATTGCAGAAGGACACAGGGACAAAGCGTGGAACCCGTGTGTCCCACTAAAAAGCTGGGCCCAGATTCTCAGGCCAACTAGCACACCTTGAATGTTTCCAAGCAAGAGGCTGTCACAGTAAGGTTTGTGTTTTAGATAGATTATTCTGGTATCAGCAAGCAAATGAAATGCAGAGACCAAAGCTGATGCGTGAAACTAATTGGGAAGCTACTGTATGGTCTCAGTAAGAGATGGCAATGGTTTAAAGTAAGTTAGAGCCGTAGAAACAGAGAGCAAGAGATGGTAAGAGAGGTGGAAAGGAGATCTCCTCTTACAGAAAGGTCTTGCCATCCTCCCATCCTTCCTGCAGAGATAAAGAGTAGCTAGACTAAAGGCTTGAAATATTTCAATCTATCATGAGGTTTGAAAAAATACATTCTTACCTCCCTCCTCTTGCATTCTTGATTAAAATGATCATCACTGGGCAGCACTAAAAAAGATAATAGCATTAAATATATTTTTATTGACCAAAAAATTAACTAAGAATAAAATGACAAATTGATAAGCTATCTGGAACTCACTAGAACAGGAATTGACAAACCCTTTCTGTAAAGGGCCAGATGGTCAATAGTTTAGGCTTTGAGAGCCACACAGTATCTACTGCATCCACTCAATTTGGGGGTTACAACATGAAATCAGACATTGACAATACTTCGATGAATAAGAATGGCTGTGTTCCAATAAAGCTATTTCTGAAAACTGAAATTTGAATTTCTAAAATTTTCAGGTGTTACAAAATATTCTTTTTAATTCTTTTTTCAATCATTTAAAAATGGGAAAACCATTCTTACTTGACAGGGCATCTGAAAACTGGTAGTAGGCTGGATTTGGCCTGTGGCCATAGTTTGCTGATCCCTAGACTAAAGCGTGGAGAGTCTTCTGTAGTTATCACCAAAAAATTCCAAAAATTTTGTATAAAAAGTCATGGAAAACCATTAAAAGAAAACTGCACTTGAAAGAGATTAAGACACCACCAGAACAGACTGAGGGGAGGAAAGATGTCTGGAGAAATATCTTAGATCGTACAAGTGAACCACCTTACTCTTGAGGTGAAAAATTAGATCTAGAGAAAAAAAAGAAAAATGGGCTTTGGAACTTGCTTGTTCCAGAATTGCCTTTGGAGCATCCGGGGATTGACAATCATTTTATTCTCTCTCTGCCATTAAGAAACTTGTTTTTGAAATGGATATGATTTGAAAAAATTATTTAATTGGAAATTAAAATCCAAAGAGGCAGAGAAGATGTTTGCAGAATGCTGAGTGAGCTAAAATGAGATTAATCTTCAGGTCCACAGATTAGAGGCCACAGGGCTGGGAGACCACATAGATGGATATCAAACCCTACTGATAGCCTTAGAGAAAACAGCTCTAGGAGAGAGGCCAGATCTGAGATGAGCAAATTTCACTCTGATGTTCCAAAAAAGTAATGTGTATCTTAGCAATGACATTTTAGGAAAGCTGATCATGGCCCCAAAAGAAATGTACATGTTGATGATTAAGCAGAAGGATTATGTATCCAAAGTAAAGAAATCTATTAAGGAGAGAAACCCAAGAATAAAGCCACAGTAAACTTATTTCCTGTATCGATACTGTTAGTATGTAGGTGGTTCGGGAAAGCAACATAGATATATTATGACAGGATTTAACAAGGCAGATGCAAGATCTCTCCTGACATTTTTAGACCCAGTGGAGAAATCAGAATTTGATTTTTTGTTTTTGATAGGAATGGGTCCAGTGGTTTTCCTGGTCACTTCCATGAAGTTTTATCCTCTGGGAGAGGAGGAAGAGAGGGAGGGAGAGAGAAGGAGAGAGATTGGGAGGAGGAGAGAAGAAAAGAAGAGGGGGAGAAAATATGTTTTTGGAAAACATGAGAGATTTTACTAACCTCAAAGATTCTTTTTTTTTTTTTTAAACAATCTAGCCTCAACAGGCACTCAACATGCTAGGAGGATGGTCTCCGACATTTTCAAATTTTAATATTTTATTATTCAGTGTTCGAATGCAAGTCAAATGGAGAGCCTGATCCAGGCAAAATTCCACACCCTGAGAAGAATCTTTCGGAAGTGTTTTCACTTCTCTCTTATGCCCCTTATGTACAGTGGACACCTGTCACGCTACATCCCACAGTTTGGCCTGGTGATGACTTGCTGGTGGCCTGGTGTGCTAATGACTGGTAAGTAGGCTGCCAATGACCCCTCTTCTTTAAGATCCTGACTTTCTATCTTCTATATCTCGAAGGCAAGCACTGGACTTGGAGTGAGAAGACCAGGGTTTGAGACCCAGCTTTACCACTTACCCACCATGTGACCTTGAGCAATCTCCTTATCATTAAGGCGATACTTCATGGATGGGAGTTGTGAGAATCAAGTGAGATAGTGAGGTCTGAGAATATTTTGCTGACGGCAAAATTTTGAGAGACCGTATATTTCTTATTATTATTCTCAAAGTAGTCTTTGGTGAAACCATTTATGCCTAGTCCTATGTCCTTCTTAAGCTCCATAGAAGTTTGTGTGGTCTGTCCTCACATCATGGCCCGCCCCTTAACAGCTTCCCTTAAGTGGGCACACTTAAGAAGCAGGTGAAGGGGGGGAGAAGAAATAAAGTGGAAAGAGCTGGAAGGCTAGAGGTCTGCTCCTCATCCATCTCCATTTTCTTTGTGACTGGGAAAATCACACCCTATTTTCAGACCTCACATCTATATAATGAGGGGGTTGGAATAAATCACTGCAGAAAAACTCAGTCAAAACCTCATTTCTAGATTCATCTTTGGGCTGCATTTTCCTTTGCTTTCCTCTTTCCCCCACTTCCATTTTACAGCTAACCCTCCCCTCTGTGTCAGTATTTTTAAGCATGTGGTCCTGGACCACTTAATCAGGATCAGCTAGAAAGCTGGTTAGAAATGCAGATGCCTGGGACCAGCCCAGATTTACTTGATCAGAAAAAAGTTTTGGAGTGGGGGCATGAGGTTTGGTATCATTACTTTAACAAACTCTCCAGGTGAGTTATGCCTGCTAGAATTTGCAAATTTCCACCCCAAGTTTCTTGCCTATAATCCAAGAGTACAGGACCATGTTTGTTTTGATTACAGCTGTATTCTAAGCACTTAGCACAGTGTCTGGCACTCAGATGACACTCAGTGAGATTCTTAAATGAGTCAGTTACTGAGTTAATGGAATGAACCCTGAGTTCTAAGGATTTGGTCCTACCCTTCACCGAAAATGTCTACCCCATTCCCTCAGAACCCTACTGGCTTCTGGATACCTAATCAATAAGGTCAATGGTCATGATGAGAGGTGCCAAAAGGACCAAAATGTGAATCTCTTGCTCCCACATGAGAGGGGCTCTGTGGACATTTTCCTCCTGCAAGTGTCGAGCGGGAAAGGATTTTCGGACAGAGGAGGACTTTGGTGTCCCTCAATCACATCACCTAAGAAGGCTATCTGCTTTAATTGCCATCATGAAACCTCCATCTCTCTATGCTTAGAGCCTGGTGGCTCCAGTGTTCTGGTGTCTGAAAAGGTTAGGAGCCCCTAGAAGCACTCACTGGTACTGCCAAGGCTTGCTTGGTGATCACTCTGCATCCCATTTCCAGCTCTTTGGTTCTACTAAATATGAATATAGTCCATATCTGAAACCTTGACTGATAGTCCTGAAGTTGTTCGTAGGGTTTTGTCACTTCAATTTGGGGGGGCCTTGCAGTTTCTTTGACTGATCTAATCTCTTATCACTCAGATTCAGTATCTTCATGTGACCACCAATTTGCTCAAATGTCCTTCATTTATTCACAATTTACCCAACATGTATTGAGTATCTACCAGATGCCAACACTGTGCTGCGTACTTGGAATGAAAAGGTAAACAAGACAAAATTTCTACATTTAAGGAACTCACATAATAAGAGATTCTTTCATTACAACGATGGAGGGTGAGAGATACAGTAGAGGACCGCTGAGAGTCAAAAGGAAGCATTCAACCTAACCTTATGGGGTAAGATGGGAAGTTAGCAAAAGTAACACAAATGAGGAATGTTTGCTTCCTGCATTCATTCTTTCAGCAGACATTTGCTGAGTACCCACCAAGTGCCAAGCACAGTCTGGGCTTTCTGGGAATATAGCCTTGAACGTTCCAGAGCTTGAATGAGTTCCCTAAGTAATCAAGGGGGGAGGATTTCTAAGGCAAGGATAGTGGCTGTATAAAGGAATAGAGGTAACCATCCAAAGAGCTGTCCTTAGTCTCTCTTGCTTTTTTCCTATCATCTCATTTCTTTTCAAAACATTCCAGTCCCTCTTCCTGTTGTGCTCCTCTACACCATAGGAAACGAGACAAATTTTTATTTGGTAATTTGCTAATGCAGACTCTCTTCCAGATAACCATGTACATAATGCTTTAAAGAATTTCATAAATGAAATTAAGGGCATTTAAGGCAGTCCAGTAGGAAGCATAAGTATGGGTTAAGAGATCGTGTGCTGACCACATCTAGTTCCCACTTCTAGGGCTGTGGTGAGTGGTAAAGCGGAGAGCTGTGAGGTTAAAAGCAACCCCAGTAAAGAAGTGATAACTGAAATCTCCAGGGCTGTAGAGAGAGCATCTTGTCACCTCAGAACCTAGTAGAGCTGCTGGAGCAGCCCGCATAATTGCAGGCAAATGGGGTTCGGTTTTTCAGATACTCAGAAGAAATGGACTTGCTCACACTCTGAAGTGGTCCTTGCTGTTAGAAGCTTCCAGAACAGAGGAAGGTGGGGTGGTGGTGAGACAATGTTAACAGCAGAACAGATTAGCCAAGCTCTCAAAAATCTTTTTCCAGTTTCATTTGAATGATTTGGATAACACAGAGCCACTATATTGCATTCAAAGGTGTTTTTCCCCTCCTGTCTAGAGCAAAAGTCTTTTCCTCTTTCTTCAACCCCTCTGACAATTTGTAGCTGGCACTGAGCATTCTCAATGTGGCGTTTTGATTTGGATGATGACAAGATATTTCTTGAAACTGATTTACTTTATGCCAAATACGAATTGGATTTGCAATGGTTGGTGCAGATGGAAAACCCATGAAAAAAATGTCAGAGCAGCCACACTGCAGGCCCAGGGGCTGTGAAATCAGGCTGCTTTTAGATGGGGATGTCCTAGGGCTCTAACTCCGGAGTTAGAAAGGAAAATTAGTAAGGTGATGGAGGAACATTCAACGCCCTTCAAACTGGGGTCTAGTTCTCAGTTTCTCAGAGAATGTCCTGACAGATATGTGCACACAAACTCAAGCAACGTTATTACCTTCAGATAGATGCTCCTCCCAGGTCTCAAACTATTCTCTTATACAGTGAGTGTTTAATTTCTCTCCCGGAGTCCTCCTCTCCTTTCTGCTCTCCCTCTATCTCTGACCCTTGGCTTATCTCGCTTATCCTTGCTGTTTCTTCTCCTTCCTCATCTCCACGCCCCGCAATCCCTGCCCACCTTCCTCTCCCTTCCCTGCTCTCATTCTGCCTCCTGATCATTTTGATGTGCACCAACTGCTGGGACTCTGTTCAAATGGCTTTTTCTGCTATTAACAAGGAACACATCAAGAGCAATGATCAGAAACAGAACAGGAAGCTCTCATTCTACTCCCTCTGGGCTTTGACCTCACACAGTGGGTCCGTGGGGAGGAGGTGCCATGAGCACAGAACCCCCAGGCCTCTATGTGGGAATTCTGTAGACCCCTCCAATGGGGATTCTGTGCCTCAACAGCTTAAAAGAACCCTCTTTGGATCATCAGATTCAACAGCAGTCTACTGGCCCCTGCTTCTCTCTCCACTTAGACCCTCTCCTGCTTTAGATCAAGGGTTCTAGTACCAAGGAAAGACGAAGGCGACCATTATTAGCCCAGGGAAAACCTTTTTTTTGCAATGTAATACAATTTCACAACCTCTTCCTGTTCCCATTTTGTAGTCTTTATTTCGTGCCACCTTGGTAGACTTCTTGCTTAATATGTGAATGGTCCTTGGTTTTCTCTCCTTGCCATGGCTCACAGGACCTTCTGTGCCTTCTTCTCCTCTGAGGCCACTCCTCTCACTCTCCCAGCTCCCTAACCCTTATGATCTAGACATGATGATGTTCATATATGTCTATCCCTGACCTTTGCACACAGTTCTCTTTGGTGGGAGCATTTGTTCCACCCTTTTTTGTCAGTGCACCTGACTAGCCCTTATTTGTCCTTTCACTATAAGCTTCAAAGTCAACTCCTCCAGGAAGCCTTCCTTGATTCCTATATCCAGCCATCCATGTGCATGCCCTCTTCCCCTGACACACACACAAGTATACATCGCATCCACTCAACTTATACCACCCCCCCAACACACAGACACAGGTGAACAGAAATCCACACATTTACACTTATGCCCCCTACACATATGCCCAACTATACATATTAGATTGAACCATGTGAAATTACCAATATTGGACTTTTTAACTTTCTAAAAGGATTCTAAACCAAATTCCAGTGCGGGGGGGGGGAGGGGGGCGGGGGGGCTTTTCCCCAACATTAACAATTCTCTGACACAGGCAGGGTGTTCTACAATTTAACTCAATTCAATTCTGACGACATCTACATGGAGATAGCATCAGATCCCTCAAGGTTAAGAGCTCAGTCCCACAAGATTGTTCTCTTCAGGTTGTCATTTGTGCTTCTGACTGATCAACTATAAATGTGAGGTTCTCATGACCCCCTCCTTAGGTCTGATTAATTTGCTAGAGCAGCTCACAGAACTCAAGAAAAGAGTATACTTCTGTTTGCTGGTTTATTATAAAAGGATACACATAAGCATCCAGATGGAAGAGCTGCATAGAGCAAGGTATGTGGGGAAGATCCTGGAGGTTCCATGCCCTCTGAGCACACTACTCTGCCCGAATCTCCATGTGTTCACCAACCTGGAAGCTGTCCAAACCCCATACTATTGGGATTTTTATGGAGGCTTCATCACATAGGCTTGATCAATCATTAACTCCATTTTCAGCCCTTCTCCCTTCTCAAGAGAATGGGGGGGTGGGGGGCAGGGGTGAAATTCCAAGCCTCTAATCATGGTTTGGTCTTTCTGGTGACCAGCCCTCATCCAGGAGCCCACCCAGAGTCTCCTTGTCAGAACAAAAGACACTCTGTTATATCCAGGAAATTACAAGGTTTTCAGGAACCTTGTGTCAGGAGCTGGGGTCAAAGACCAAATATTAGAACAAAAGATTCTCCTAGTGCTCTTATCACTTAGGAAATTCCAAGGGTTTCAGGAGTTCTGTGCCAGCAACTGGGGATAGAGAGCAATATCCATTTTCCACTATCTCACAACTACAAAAGAGTGATTTCACACTATGCACTTTCAACTTATGTATTCTACAGCTTCTACCCATGGATATACACCCTCTCCCAAAAGCACATTCTTTTTCACTCAATACAAAGCCCACAAAATACCCCTTCTACTAAGTATTATGTGGATGAATTGCATGATATGTTCATCACCCTCATACTCAACATTTCTGGTGACACTGCATACTTCTGGTAGGAAGATGAACATTAACTTGTCTCAAGATACACTTTGAAAAGATGTGCCTTGCTCCTCTAAGGCCAAGGAAGCCTAGGGTGGTTAATGAAAGGACACCTGGAATAAAGTCCTCTCAGCATTTCAATAATTCCATCCCACTGTAGAGTAGAATAAACCCCTAAGTCAATTTAGAGAGGTTTCTGCAAGACAGCAAAGTGTTTGAAACCGGTGCAGAAAGTACAGTATGGAATAGGATAAAAGAAATGCAATTCAGTTCCACAAAAATTGAGAACTCACTATGCACCAGTGTTACAGACTGAATTGTTTCCCCAAAATTCATATACTGAAGCTCTAACCCTCAATGTGACTGTATTTGGAAATAAGGCCTATAAGGAGATAATAAAGGTTAAGAGAGGTCAGAAGGGTAGGACTATAAGCCAAGAGGGCTGTTGTCCTTATCAGAAGAGGAAGAGATACCAGAGTTCTCATTCTCTCTCGCTCGCTCTCTCTCTTTCTCCTTGCACACAGAGGCAAGGCCATATGAGGACACAGCAAGAAGGCACCCATTTACAAACCAGGAAGAGCAGCCTCCCCAGGTATCAACCCTGATTTGGACTTCTGGCCTGCAGAGTTGTGAGAAAATACATTTATGTTGCTTAAGCTACCCAGTCTGTGGTATTTTGTTATGGCAGACCTAGTAGACAAATACAGACAGGCACACTATTCTAAGCATGAACAATAGGGCAATGGGCAAACAGATGAGGTCTCTACACCCCTAAAGCTTACATACTAGTGGAGGGAGACAAACAATAAACAAATGCATAAATAGCTTGATTAGCATGAAGAAGAAAAACACAATAAGGAAAAGAAACAGAGGAAGTATTTGATTAATAAGGTAGTGAGATGTCTGTAGGGACTTGAACACTATGATAAACTTTGAATTTAATTCTGTGAAATGGGGACACAACGCAGGGTTTTGAGCAGAGCAGTGACGTGATCTGACTTATGTTCTAAAAGGATCACTCTTCCTAAAATATTGGAGGACAAATGCAGGTTTATATTACTCTACTTTACGCTATCTTATATTAACCGATAAAGCCTTGGATATACTTGTAGTATTGCAGTGTAATGCCGAATGGAAAACGGGCAGTAGATAAATAAATGAATGAATGGGGGATAAGCACACATAAACTTAAATTCTGCCTTTATGACTCACTCACTAGCTGTGTGAGTTTTGGCGAGTTGCTTAGTCTCTGTGAGCCTCATTTTTTTCCTTTTGAAAAAAGAACTAATATCTAACTTCAGATTTTAATGTTGAAGGGAAATAGGGCATGTTATGGAAAGTGACTTGCCCATGATTTGCACTAAATAAATACAGTGGATTTGACCTGGATGGGCTTATCCACTTTAATTGTGTAAGGGTGGTATCTGCTTCAGAATGAGAGGGTGACAAAGCCTGGGTGAGTTTCTGAGGCTGGATTGGTGATTCCTTCTGAGAATACTGTGTGTTTTAGAGCTGTCCCAGGGCTTAATCCAGCTCCTAGAGCTCTGTGTGACTGACTGGGAAAAAATTGTCAACAAAGTAATAATAGCTAATCTCACTGAAGCTTCTCTCCCAGCTGCTGTGCTAAGCCCAATCATCTCACTGAATGAGTGAATGAGTCCCTTAACCCTAGGAGATCGTAAGACTATAACATATGCAATTTACTGATAAGGAAATTGATGTTCAGAAATGATAATTAATTTACCCAAGATCACACATCTAAGAAGAAGAGAAGCAGGGGTTTGAATCCAGTTTTGCCTGGACCCAAAGCTCTGGCTTTTACAAATTCTGGCCCCTCCTCAGGCCCTCCAGAAACCTCACAATCCGTCAGTGTAAATATATCTTGGTAGAGCCTATATTTTTACATTCTGTGTTGGCCCCTGTGGTATTCATTAGCTCTATTTTCCAACTATTTCTGGCTCCTGACCTTCTGAGAATACTGCAGGGGTGTATTTCCCTGTCTCCTTTGGTGTTAGGCATAGCCCTAGGACTTGCTATGTCTGATAAAAGGTGAGAAAAGTAAGGCAGTCACTTCCAGGTAGAAGAGTTAAGAAACAGTGCCCGATTCACCACAGTCACTCTTTCCCCATAGTGGATGTGAGTATGGAAGGAAGTGACACAATGGAGCTCCCCTCTGCCTGGGTCCTTGGGTTGCTATGGTGAGTGGATGCCCCCGGTGATCTGCCCAGGACATGTGCTGTGGGGTAGAAATGGTGGGGCTGCAATCTGGGTGTTAGCTGTGACCATGCTAATCCTGGCCCTGGGCACCTCTGGGTGTCCTTCCTGCCTGCCCCTCCCAAACCTCTTCAGGATGCATTTCTCAATTCCAGCTGCTTTCAGGCCACAGTCAATAGAAAGCACTGGAGTGGGTTAGGGGGTGGAAAGAAGGGAGAAAACAGAATCTTCTTTCTCCTCACTGCCATGGCTGCGTCTCTGGCAGCACCTGTGTCTCTGCCACAGCTCTAGCTCTGGCTTGATGCATCCCCCATGGCCCTGACCTCTTGTAGGGGACCATAGCCCTTAGTTCCTCCCACCCAAGGGTGGTAGTGGCTTCTTGCTCTTTCTGGGCGGCTAATTGCTGGGTTCCATCCTTCTCATTTGGTTTATCAGGCTCTTTCAGCCCTTGTGTAACTCTTTCTATACCATGACTTTCCTCTGTTGAAAATACTCGAAGTGTTTTTTGTCACCTGGCTAGACCTAAGTACTACAGTCCATTTTCCAGGGTGATTTCTGAGGAAAAACATATGATTCTGGTTCCACACAAAACATGCAGATGGTGCTTAATTCATTCTTGTTGCCTTGCAATACACAACAGCACTCTCCCTCCTTCCCCTGCCCAGGACTTCAGGCCTACAACTGTCTTTCTGGAACTCAATATCCCTTTTCTGAGGATAATTAAGATAATGTCATTCAAACAAATAGAAAATATTCTACTGATGACTGACTCCAATTCAAATGTCTCTGGCAAGAACTTTTAAACAAAGGAGGGCTCCAATCTATGCAAGTGATAAAGTGATCTTTTGAAGTTTCTGCTTATTTCCCGTTCTGTTCACTCTTGGTCTGTGTACTTACTCGTATGTGTACTTATGAGTAACTATGCAGGCTGGTTTTCTGTTCTTATCAGCCGAGTTTCTTGGGTTTCCACATAGTCCTGACAGATGAAGCTCCCCGTGCTTCATAAACAGGACCTCATTGCCTCTTCTTGGACTATGATTTTGATCAAAGCTGAGCCTGAACTCAAAATAAACAAGAATGAATATCGCTGGGTAGTCAATAACAAACAGAAGTTACCAGCTGGAGGACCTCGGGCCAACTGCAACCAGCAGAAAGACTTTGTTGGTACTACCCAGACCTTTTTTTTTTTTTTTTTAACTGGAATGTGTTATCAAGATATCAAAGTTAGACATTTCATATTTTAAAATCCCAATGTATTCTGTCTATTGGAAGATTGGGAAATTTGGACCCATGAGGTCCTTTTCTTACAAGGTAACAAAAGTTTCCTAATTTAGGCATTTGCTCTCTAGGTCACTACAGTCCCCACAGGCTCCATAAGGCACTTACTTCACCTGTCTGGACCCAGTAGTCATTTGAGTTTGTGTCCCCTGTGATGGGCTGTGGCAGGAGGGACGAATAAGTCTGTATAGTGCTAAGCCATTGAGATTTAGGGTTTATTTGTTGCCACTGCAGAGCCAGTCTATGTGACTAATACATGGGGCTTTTCTGTTGTCACTGGTATAATCTATGGGGAAGTAAGAACATACTCTTGAGTAATCTCTGTACCAGGATGTGTTATTAGCCTGGGTTCCCAAGAGAAACAGAACCAATAGGAGATAGATATAGATATATAAATATATTTGTTTGGCCTACACAGACCATTATATGTTACACATACACACACAGAAACATATATATATATATATATATATATATATGAGAAAGAGAAAGTTAGAGACGTGTTTTAAAATAACTGGCTCACATGACTGTGAGGACTAGCAAATCTGAAATTCACGGGGTAGGATGGCAGACTGGAGATTCAGGTAAGAAGGTAAGAGCTGATGTTGCAGTCTTGAGTCCAAAGTCTGGAAACTCAGAATTTCTATGTTGTAGTCTGGAGGCAGAATTCAATCTTCCTCAAGAAACTTCAGTCTTTGATCTTAAGGCCTTTAACTGACTGGATAAAGCCCACCGGCATTATGTAGAGTAATCTGCTTTACTTAAAGTTTACTGACTGTAAATATTAATCCTACCTACAAAATACCTTCGTAATAACATCTAGACTAGTGTTTGACCAAACAGCTGAGCACCATAGCCTACCCGAGTTGACACATAAAATTAACCATAACACAGGCTACACACAAAGTCTCAGGACTGTCTTATCTTTCTGATCTATTGACTATTCTGTGGTTGGAAATCTGAAAAATTATGCCTATATTAAGAGAAACAGATACAGTCAGCAAGGGAATAGAAAATTCTCTTGAATTTTTAATATAAGATAGAAAAATTAAAGAAAGCGTCAAAACATCTCTCCACTACTTCGCCCATTGCCCTTTGCCAGTCCAAGTACTTAAGTGCATATGTTTGCACTACATTCATCTGCATGGCCCATGGACCTGGCTTCTGATGCCGGCATTAGCTGCCACACCCTCCTGACCTCTAGAGAACCCAAGGCTCTCATTACTTTCCCTGTCTTGGCTCCTCCCCAAGCATGGAAGTATTTTGCTATGGGTCAAAAAAGAAGTGAAGGTCAAGGACACAGTGAGGTTGTAATAGTGGGGGTGAGGAGGAAGAAAGAGGGATTGAGCAGAGAGTCACTGCAAGGAGTAAGGGTTCAAAGCAGAAATCAGACTGGGACAATTGCTCCCTTCTACTCAGAGAGGATATCCTGGGAGTTTCCTCTCTCCATGCTCTTCTCTCTCCTGTCACAAGGTAGTAGGAAGGGCCAGGACTGAAGGAAGGCTTGCAATCCACTCCCAGTCCTCCCAACCCCCTTTCCACCTCCTGCCCTTGGAAGGTCAAGTGGGATCCAGGTGGGTAGTGTGGGGAAAGGTAAGTCAGGAGCAGGCCCCAGAAAACTGCCTTAACCTATCTACGGTGAGAAGAACCCACAGAGGCTAGCACACTGTGGAGGGAAGACAAATTAGACTGAAGCCCCAGGGAGCAATGAAGGATGGACTTGGCTGCACTGTCTTTCCCATGATGTTTCATGATGAGGATGCCAGGGGAGTGGTCGCAGCTCAGGCAGATGGCTGGGGCAGGATTCACCCTGACACACATCGAATCAGCTCAAGGCAGTTAACAGCTCAGGCTTAAGCAGACAGGCTCCAATTAGGATCCCAAACTCAGCTACTCACCACCTAGTTGAAATTTAAGATATTATATAATCTCTCCAACTCTCATTTTATTTGTAAAACAAGGATTAAAAAGTTTCCTTTTAAGGTTGTGATAGAAATTATAATTACTACCACTTATGGGTTCTTCTTATGGGTTCTGTGTGCTTTCTATACATCTATTCAATCTAACCACATAATGAACCTTAGAGGTACATGAGGTTGCTCTTTGCCTATTTGGAGCCTATGAATGAAGCAGTAAAAAGATACTTTACTTCCATCTGTCGGAAGATTGTCATAATATACTATTTTTGTTAGAATAAGAAATTCTATTAGCATCTGCTGGGAAACGTGGGCAGTAAGCATGTTGGTCTCTCACGTTGATGATGTAAATGGTGTTCCCTTAGATCTGGTGCCTTTGTGCACTCTACAATCGACACAACTGCATGCAGCACACCTGTAGCTATGATTGCTATCCCCATTTTATAGATAAGTAAACCGAAGTTCTCAGAGGCTAAGTAATTTGGCTGAGATTATGCCAAGAGGTATCACTGTGCTTTCAGCTGAGGCAATCAGCACTGTGACAGGTACAAAGGAGGTTCTCATGAAAGATTAGATGCAATTTTTGTTACTGTTAGAACTGCCTCAAATAGGCAAAGTGGAGTTCGTTTACAGGTTTTTGCCTTAAAATGGGGATTATTCCAATGACAGTGTAATGGATAGATTAGAGGGAGAAGATAATTGCATTACATGAATGAACTGGTCCAGCAATATTAATTGGTTTGTGCAGCATAGTTTAGTTTTTGATGTTGTAATGCAGCTTTTTTATGTGTGTTTAAAGCTTTGCTAATTATTAAAATGCCTTGAATCTGTCGCATACTTTATCCTCTTCAAAGGGCTTCTACATTTACTCCTGGATTGTAAAGGACGCATGGTATCTTCCAGATTTCACACATATAAAAAGGGAGACTCAGGATCTAGCGTGGTCCCCTGTTTATGTGTTAAAGGACTGGGTCAGTGAGCCTTGAATCCTCTGCTCAGGAACAATGATGAATCCCTGAAGGAACTGGCTCCAGGGCCCTGGTCACCTGCTGAGCCCTTCTCTCCTCAACCCACTGGGTAAAACCCACAGGGATACAAAACTAAGAGGGAGCACTGAACCTAGAGAGCTCACCAGCTGGTCCTCAGACAATGTCACTTTGGACAGAGAAGTGGTGAAATAGAGGCACACTCAAACCAGGAAGCAGTGTCCAAGTCCCACTGCCTCTCATGTAAACGTGGGGACACACTAATGCAGCAAAGGGTCGTTGTGAGGTTTAAATGAGCTTATATATGTAAGGGTTTAGAATGGCACTTGACACATAGGCTGTAAAAGTCACACACACACACACACACACACACACACACACACACACACACACACACACACACATTACTCCCTTCCAGAGGCAGAAGTAATCAGTTCTACCGGGTCTGTTAGGCATCAGAGAAGGCTTCACAGAGGAGGTGACAGTCCTGTATATTTTCCTCAAAGGGCTTAAGAAATGCTTTGAAAGAAGAAACCAGAGCACACAGCATGATTTGAGTCCTGATCAGTATTGTCTGAAGTGGGGGGCAATCTCCACAAATGAATGAGAACTTGCCAAGTGTTCGGAAATGCTAATTTTAAGGATATATTTCAAAACCAAACAACACACTTCCCCTTTGATTTTAAACTGAGAAGACAAAACATAAGGTAACCTTTTCTTGATGACTCAGGATTTAGCCTTTTGCTGTCGGTAATCTTTTCTCAGGGCACCTCAGAGCTCTTCCTAATTGGCTGCCTAAATTTATACACAACAGTCAAGAGAAGGATCTGAGAGAGACAGCTCTCTGACAATGGAATGACCAGGCACTGCTTTGCTCCTTCCAGGCCTGTTACACCTACTTCCATTTCCACAGCGCTGTTCAATCATCAGGAATGTGACAGTGTGTGTTAGTCACTGTGCCCTGAAAATACAAAGGTAAATACGACATCTGTGAAGGACAAGGGACATCTTTGAGTGGCAGAGACAAAGAAATGGAGGTGGTTGCAATGCAGAATGAGGGGCAGGGGGGTAGAGATATAAGTTTTGTTGGGCCTGAAGCTTATATGATTTAGTGGGTCCTCTTGAAAACAATAATATTAAAACCAATTCACGAAAGAAGGTTCAGAAGTAAATGAGTATTTATTCAGAATGAGAAAAATCAACAAATATCTAAATATTTTCAGATGCAGGTCCCTGTCTTCTGAGATCTCTTTGCACAATTTACAATAAATAAACATACATATAAATTCTCCTTGACTGCTCACTGCCTTCTCTTCGACACCTGGAACACTCTATGTCACAAATGATGCCTAGTACCCAAAGAGGCCCATGTGTGGAGGGGTCCCAAACCTTAGGCATCATTAACTTCAAGGGCAATCCACCTTTGAGAGTGAGTGGTATGTATAATGATGTAAGTAAATACAGGACGGGAGCACTAAGCCTAAGATTCAGGAAGCCTTCCTGGAGGAAGAGACCCATGAACCGAGCCTGAAGGGCTATAAGCAATTAGCTAGGGGGGTGGGGGGGGGAGTGGCTTCCAGAGAAGGGCAGAAGCCTGTGCAAAGGCTGCAGGATGGGAGGAGGGGAGTAAATTTGGGATACCTGTGCTACTGTGCATTGGCTGCTATGATTTAAAATGTATTTTTAGGTTGGGAAGAATATTTAGAGCAAAATTTCCCATTGACTTACATAATTTGAGCCCTGGAGCTTGGAAAAGTGAGCAATCAACATCAGAGACAGAACAGCAGCCCACCTCATTGACAGATTCCAGACCTCCAGAGTCAAAGTGCTTCCTTTTTCATTACTCAGAGCCCTTCTTCTGGGACTCTTAAGCCCACTTCTTTCTCATTTATGGGAATGAATGCAAAGAAACCTTCTTCTTATCAGGGGTGCTTGTCAGTCTGGCCTCTTTCTCCTTCCTCTTTACTGCCTTTCCTTAGGTTTCTGACTTTTCTGAATAAAAGATATCACCCCTCCTCCCCCAGTCTCGCTAGTTAAAAAGAGGATGCTTTAAAATATTGTATTTTGTGCTAAAACCAGCAAACCTTACAATGACTAATCCTGAACACAGTAGATGCTCATTAAATGTTTGATATACGACTGGGTCAGCTGCAGAATCCCAGTCCCCAGATTCCACTTAATCACTGGGAGGCTTTCAGGCAAGCTCCTTCGCCTTATTTTCTTCATATCAGGAGGCTAAATGAGATATGAGTGTATGCAATTCACTCTGTCATCAGATTTGCTGAAACCTACAGGTGCAAAGATGAAGATGGCACACCCTGCTCTGGAGGAGCCTCAGGCTCAGTGTGGGAGCTCAGTATAGAAACAAGTGATTAAACTCTGGTGCAAAGGGCTTTGATGGAGGGGACCAACATGGTATGCACGTAAGGAGGCTATGCTGGAGCTGAGTGTGACAAGGAGAGTCTTCCAGGCAGACATGTGGAAAGAGACAAATCCAGGCAGAAGGCGAATCATGTGCAAATATGTGGAGGATGAGCAAATAGTGCTCTGATTCTGGCACGCAGGCAGGAGGGAGGAAATGGGATAAACAAGTGGGCAGGGAGCCTGATGCAATGGTTTTGAATATGGGGATGAGCACTTTGAATTTGACCCCATAGGAAACAAGGAGGCAATGAGTAAATTTCAGCAGAGGAATTATACATAGTTATGTCTTTGTGTCTGCTGTGATGTGGTGGATGGGCTGCTCTGTGTGTGTGTGTGTGTGTGTGTGTGTGTGTGTGTGTGTGTGTGTGTGTGTGTGTGTTGGGGGGTTGGTGGGGGGAGACCAAGTAGGGAGGTGACTTCAATAGTGTTCCCCCAACTCCAACCCCCCCACGGACACACTCCATCGTTTATAGCTAATTCATTGTAACTAATTTAGGAATTCTCACCCACTCCAGAGATGAGCATTCAAGCAGAAAAATCTAGATTTAGAAAACTATACGCATTTTTCTCTACCATTGTTTTTGGTGTAAGCTCCATCCTGACCCTTCACTCCTACTCTGCCATTGCCTGCACTGGCTGGGGCTAGCACATCAAACCCAGAGGCAGCAGCCCCAACTCTGAGCAGTTGTCCATCTGTCTCCTCTCTCCCTTGATAACAACTGCCACTGCTTAGTCATCCACAAATATAAGCAGAATGCCTACCACGTATCCAGTCCTGAATTGTAAGGTGGGAACAGGAAGATGAATAATATAACAAGAGTGCCTGCCTTCAAGGGATTCATAGACTGGTGGAGAACTTTTTATAGACTAGATGCATTTTCTGCCATGAGCTGCTCACAACAGTGCTATAAGATGCAGGGATCATTATCCCCATTTTAGAGATTAGGACACATGCTTAGGAAGGTTAGGTGACTCACCCAAAGCATACGAAATTCTTTTCTTGTTCTTAACTATTTTTCTTTTATTTTGCACAATTACTTGTTAGGAGGGGAATCTCTTTCCCATTCCTGACATTCCTTCTGCATGGAGGAAACTCCCCTAGCAAAGCATATGGTGGGGAGGAAAGGTGACTTGAAGAGACTAGCAATTTGGAAGGGGAAACTACATACCTAATCCCTTTCTCTTATTTCCTCTTGAGACTTAACCAAGTGAAAAGGCACACCTTCTGCAGTCTTCCTCCATGCCCTCCCTCTGCCGTCCACATCACAGCCAAAAAATGTTAGCACTGCATGGTTAAGTAGTCTGTCCATGGTTATGCATAGATATGAATGCAAGTAGGCCCATCCCAGTCGCTACCTTTGACCACTGTATCTGTTTTCCAGAGCTGCTATAACAAAGTACCACAGCCTGGGTGGCTTAAGCAATAGAAATTTATTTCCTCATAGTTCTGGAAGCTAGAAGTCCAAGATCAAGACCTCTCCTTGTTTTAGAGATTACCATCTTCTCCCTGTGTCTTCACATGCTCTTCCCTCTATGTGTGTCTGTGTCCTAATCTCCTTTTCTTCTAAGGACATCAGTCATACTGGATTAAGGCCCACCCGAATGACCTCATTTTACCTTAATCACCTCTTTAAAGACCTTAGATCCAAATACCGTCACATTCTGAGGTAATGGGAGTTAGAACTACAATACATGAATTTGGGGGTGACACAGTCCATCCCATAACAACCAGTATGCTAGATTGCCTCTTTCATGGCTAGACAAGAGTAGTACAAAAATATTGGGAATGTAAGAGAAGGAGCTACGTAAGCTCTCAGGAGTGGATAAACAAACTAACGTGGGAGTTGAGCGGAGGAAGGGATTATCTCCAGCTCCTGGAATGGGGCAGGGCTGTGAGAAAGCTAAAGGAATATCCATCAGCGTTCTTGGTCACAGGCAAAAGAGACCAACTTTGTCTCCTATAAGCAGATAAAATATGTATATCACGGAAAAAAAGAAGGAGACTCACAGAATGCAAGGGAAAGAGGAAGAACCTGGCTTGTGAAAAAAATAAAATAAAATAAATGGAAGTCACTCTCAGGGGTCTGGGTAGCAAGAACCAGTGGTGAGCCTCTTCCGAATGCTTCTTCCGGAATGAATTCACCCCAGTCATTTCTGCCCTTACAGCAGTCGCCCTGAAATTCAGACTCCCAGGACAGGAAGTCCAATCGAGGCATGTGTCCACTCTTCGGTTCGGGGAATCCGGGACACTTGGAACAAGACTGCATCAAATAGGGGTGGGTAGTGCCCTGAAGGGAGATCAAGGGGCTGTCTCCAAACATGGGGGAGTAAATGCTGAGTAGTCAAAAACAGTGCTGCAGTGAGATGTGTCATCCTGATATTATAGCTGGGGAAACTGAGTCTTAGCTTTAGGTACAGCTTGTAATGTAAGAGACCTGGGACTTACAAAAAGCTCTGCTAATTTCAAATGATGTACTCTTTCTAGCCACCCCATTGTGCATCAGTCTGCCCACTCCCAGGGTGAATAAATTAATATATGAGTAAATATATAAATAAACAAACAAGCAAACAAGTACATGGCGAAGTTAGAATTCCAAAATTTTCATCCACTAATTTATATATACTCTCCCTTCACTACTAAATTGAAGTGAAGGCTGAGGTATGTTTAATAAGAGAGCTTTCTTTATTTGGTTATCATTGATATTCAAGACAGAATTTGAATCCACATAATCCACCTTTTGCGAGAGAAGAGCAAGTTCTAGTTTTCCCTCCTGTCAATTCTTCTGGGCCCTGAGAGGCTGAGGAATCTTTACACACAACTCAGCTCCTGCAGGTGACCTCTGCTTTCCTGCCATTTGGATTATCGAGCCTCCCAGGCAAGGGTCATGTCCACCTCTGTGTTTGCAGTAGCACCTGATATATTGGTGGATCTCGAAAAAAGTAAATTAACATTAGCAATGTGGATAGGTTTGTCACGTATATGAGAGAGGGAAGGTAGCAGTTCCACATCTGGGGAAAGGTAATTGAGTTGGGGTTGAGGGTGACAGCAGATCCTGCATCTTTCAATTTATTGGGTATTTATTGAACCCCCAGTTATATGTCCAGTGTAATGCAAGCCCCCCAAAAGAAAGGGAAAAGAATAAGCCAACAGCTGATTCTAAGAAATATTTCATCTTTATAGTTATATGTTTTATAACTGAAACCTGAGCTCTGGACTTTAAGTTCACAAGGGCATGTGATTTCCACAGTATTTTTTCCAAAATTCTATAAGCCCATAGTAATCATGAGAAAAACATCAGGAAAACCCAATCTACAGGATACCTGACTTCTTAAGACTGTCAAGGTCATGAAAAACAAGAAAAAATTAAGAAACTATAATAGGCCAGAGGAGAATGAGGGGACATAACAACTAAATGCAATGTGGTACCCTGACTGGATGCTGGAATAGAAAGAACTTACTATGTATAGTGTCTGTCCCCACCTCCACCCCCGGCACCCATTGCCACCAAAAAAAAAAAAAATTATGTTCACCCAGTAGCTATGAATGTGACCTTTTGGGGGAATAGGTTCTTTGCAAATATAATCAAGTCAAGGTGAGGTCATAATTGATTCATTTGGGCCATAAAACCGGTATGACTGGTGTTCTTATAGAAAGAGGGAAATTTGTACACAGAGACACAGACACAAGGAGAGAAGCCCATGTGCAGATGAAGGCAGAGATTGGAATGATGCATCTCAGCCTCATCTAAGCCTGTCTTAGCCTGTTCAGGTTGCTGTAGCAAAATTCCACAGACTGGTGGTTTATAAACAACAGGAATTTATTTCTCACAGTTCTGGAGGCTGGAAGTCCAAGATCAAGGTGTTAGGATGGTCGGGTGAGGGCCCTCCTCTGGGTCACAGAATTCTTGTTGCATCCTCACGTAGCAGAAGGGAGAGGACGCTCTCTCAGGCCTCTTTTATAAGGGTGTTAATTTCACTCATAAGGGCAGAGTCCTCATGAACTAATCACCTCCTAAAGACCCTATCTCCATTGGGCATTAGGATCTCAACATATGAATTTAAAGGAGACAAAAACATTCACACCAGAGCACTAAAGAACTCCACAGATTACCAGCAACCACCAGAAGCTAGAAGAGGCAAAGATGGATTCTTCCCTAGAACCTTTGGAGAGAGCACGGCCCTTTGGGCACCTTGATTTTGGACTTCTAGCTTCCAGAACAGTGAGAGAATAAATTTCTGTTGTTCTAAGCTACCCAGTTTGTAGTACTTTGTTATAACAGCCCTAGACATTAATGGACATTAATGGAAAAAAATGGTAAAATCAAGTTAAAGGCTGGAGTCGTTAATAATAATGTACTGATGTTGGTTTCTTAGTTTGACAAGTGTATCATCATAATATAAGATGTTGACCATAGGGTAAAACAGGTGTTATACCAAGAATGCTGTGTGCTAGCTTTGCAAGTTTTTTTTTTTAATTATAAAAGTTTATTTTGGAAAAAAGGTCAATTCACAGGCTGTGTCATCTTTGGATGGTCACCACCCTGAGCTTGGGTCTCCTCATGCATAAAATGGACATAATAAGAGTCCTACTGAGAATTGTGTTTAAAATGTGATAATGCATATATAGTCACATCTTTTCTCATTTTTATTCTGTCATTTGGTCGATTTGCCAGCCCTTCCAAATTCATGTCACAGCGAATTTGTCCAGTTCATGCCTTCATTCATGCCATTGTTTAAAATCTTAACAAAGAAAAGGGCAGAACCCTTCAGGCTACTGCAGGATGGCAGGATGCCCAATGAACAGGAATAGTCTTCCAACTCGCCATGAATCCAGCTAACTCTTAGGTTACATCTTATGTTACATCTCAGGCTAAAATCTAGGCACCCTATGAGTCAACATTCCCTACATGTCCACTACTTGAATAACCTTAATTAAAAAGAAGTGAGGTAAGTCTAGGAAGGATATGATACTTTTCTTATCTTTTATAGGTGACTATGTAACATCATGGTTAGCTGGAGTCAGATTCATTGGGTTCAAACTCTAACTATACTAGGGATGACATTGGGCAAGTTAGTTACTCTCTCTTAGACTCAGTTGCCCCATCTGTAAAATGAGGACAGAAATATCTTTCTCATAAAGTTGTTATAAAGGTTACATTGAATAATGTGTGCAAAGAACTAAGCCACACAATAGGCATCGGTGTGTACTAGAGTGTGTGTATACCTGTGTTTGTATATATGCACACTTTCATTGACTGGTGCAGTGACTGACATACCAGGAGCACAAAGATTGTCTCTTTCAGGAAAAAGTCCTGTGCAAATGAGGACACTATAGACGGAAGAGAGATTGTGACTTGCCCAAGGTCATAGTGCAGGAGAATGGCAGAAGTCCCAGCAGAATACAGGACTCATGACTCCAAGGGCATTTACTCTGCAGGGATCTCAGAAATGATCTGATTGCTTTTAACTTGTAGACATGAAAACTGAATCCCAAACAATCAATGGGGCTTGTCTGGGGCACCATGATTTCTAAGTGGTAAATATTATACCTCTATCTCATGTGTTCCGACTCCTAGTTTAGGCCTTTCTCTACCTCTTCTGGATACTCAATAGCACCTACTACAGTCTATCCGTAGGCATCCAGTCTGCACTTAAAGAGTTGACTGTTGATATCCAGCATCTCAGAAAACAAGGGCAGCTCTGAAAACTGTCAGACCTTTGGGCAAGGTCAGTGAGGATGAGCACAGTAAAGCCAGGGCAGCTTTGATTAAAACATAGCTCTTTGCTGAAAGACCTGTAGCTGTATCTTAACGTAAATACTGAAAAAGCCTCAGTAATCCCAGAGGCTTCAGCTCCGTGCATCACAGCTAAGCAGTACTTTAGGCACACAGGAAGCTCCAAGAATACTCTAGCCCAGCTCTGTCTGCCTCACTCACACTGTGGAATTTTGTGCAAATCATTTCTCTACTCTGTGCTGCAGTTAATACTATAAATAATGGTACCAGAAAGTTTCAAAATACTTTACAGTTCTCCAAAAAGACATTTTGACACTTAGCTATTGTCTCATTTGATCCTCACAACATCTCTTCAGGATATTACTGTTATTATTATATCATAGCCCCTATATTATAGATAAGAAAACAGGTTCAGTGACACGGAAGTTGTTTTTATTGACAAATATATATTATCAACAATGATAATAAGGACTAATAAGCATAAGGAAGTATAGTCCTTATTTTATTTTATTTTATTATCATTTATTTTTTGCGGTACGCGGGCCTCTCACTGTTGTGGCCTCTCCCGTTGCGGAGCACAGGCTCTGGACGCGCAGGCTCAGCGGCCATGGCTCACGGGCCCAGCCACTCCGCACCATGTGGGATCTTCCCGGACCGGGGCATGAACCTGTGTCCCCTGCATTGGCAGGCAGACTCTCAACCACTGCGCTACCAGGGAAGCTCTATAATAATTTTTAAATGGAGTATAATCTATAAAAATATTGAATCCCTATACTGTATACCTGAAACTAATATAATATTGTAAATCGACTACACTTCAATTAAAAAACCCAATGGTAGTAAGGAAAGTAGTAGTTAATATCTGCTGAGCATGTATCAAGGCTCCAAGCACTTTAAATGTATTTGTCACTTAATTCTCACACAATTTTGTGAAGTCGGTGATACTGTTATCCTTATTCTAAGCCACAAGAGAGGTTAAGCAACTTGCCTGAGGTCACAGAGCTAGGAAATGAAGGAGTCAAGATGTGAGACCAAGAAATCTGGCTCCAGAGCTCATGTTCTCATTAATAAGCTATAACAAACACAGCCTTTTGCTAAATAAGGAGCTTCTGAGCTGAATAAGACACAGACACACCCTTCTCCTTAAGGAGCTCATAGACTACGTTGGGGAAATTGACATGTAAATTAGATCATAACAATTCAGGAAGATTAAAAAGTATAAGATTCCTGAGTGGAGCAATGACACAGGGGTGATTAAAGTCAACATGGTGGACCTTGGATTAAAATCCAGGCATTCTGGGCTTCCCTGGTGGCGCAGTGGTTGAGAGTCCACCTGCCAATGCAGGGGACACGGGTTTGTGCCCCGGTCCGGGAAGATCCCACATGCCGCGGAGCGACTGGGCCCGTGAGCCATGGCCGCTGAGCCTGCGCATCCGGAGCCTGTGCTCTGCAACGGGAGAGGCCACAACAGTGAGAGGCCCGCGTACCGCAAGAAAAAAAAAAAAAAAAAAATCCAGGCATTCTGAATGCATCGTTAATATACATTCATTCTTTCCTTCTTCCGATAAATATTACTACTAAGTGGTAGAGATTGGAAAAAATAATAATGACATTATTCTTCTCCTGAAGAACCAAAAATTACAATCCAGAGAAAACATTTTCCAAACCACTTCAAGCCCATAGCCTTTGTTCCAACGTGAACATACCAAGAGCCCATCAGTCAGAAACTGAAGTGAGGACTATTCACTTACCAATTCCCTCCTCATCCCCTGCCCACTGCGGTGAAGAGGCACAAAGGAGCATTCCATTCCAGTGACGTCAGCCGTGGTAGCCTGATTTAATATAACCTCAAGCTCAATCACTTGCAGTAACACAAACTTAGTTGGGATCCCTTTAATCCCCATAGAGGTTTGTCTCAATACACTGGGTATTGGCTCTGCCTTGAGAACTATGCTTGCTCTCTGGTGGCGGATCTGCTGCGAATTCCAGGAATGCAGCAATAGTAGGTCTGTACATTCTTTAGATGACAACTGGTGTTTTTGAACCAATCCTCAAAAAAAAATGTCTTTGAAGGATGTGGTCAGACTTTCCACACCTTCTCCCTTTGGGGTCAGAACTATCTCAGAATACATGTTCCCCAGTGTTTTGAGGATAAGAGAGATGAGATTGCAATTAGAAAAAGCTAAAGATGGAGTTTTATTCCTAAAATAACAAAGTCAGCTATAAATTTCACAATCAAGCTCAGAGTATGTGAGGTGAAATTATAAAATATGCCTCCTTCAACAACGTGACTTCCAAATATGGTAATAGTTCTTTCATTTTTTCCAAATAATCACCAGAATACCCACCTAACTTACTAACAAGAAAGGCTAAGACTTGAAACCTTTCCAATAATGGCTGTAGAAATATGTCACCATATTCACTGCATCTAGGAGAGGGGAGAGGTTGCTTCTGCTTCTGAATAGCAAGAGGAGAGAGAAATTGAGTCTAACCTGTCGCTTATCATTCCTTCTTGCTGCCTCGTTGTGTTGTTATCAGACTGGTCCTGCATAACTCGACACTTGATGCACATCCATGGCTACTAAGATGCCCTTGTTGATCTAAGTCACTGACCAGAGAATCCCCATGTTGGAAGACAAGCCTAGTCGCTTGGCCCCAAAGCTTATCCAGTGAGCCTCGGTTCAGTTTCAGCCATGATTTGCCAAAACCATCTCTCCCCCACCCCCCTCCACTTAAGAGTGCTTCCATGAGCCTGGGCCACCTACCTGGGCTACCTCTTTGGGGGATGTTTTTTTTTATTTTCTCTATCACTGGGCTTTCAGCTGGACTACCCTGGTCCATCTTTTTAGCTTCAAATTTTCCTGGCTTCTTTTTGTCCTTGGACTATTAATGCAAACTGGTCCTCTTTTTCTCAGGGATCAGTATTCCCTGCCAGGGGTCTCAGAGTTGGGCACCTTAACCAAGGTTTTGTCCTCATGAATGCCTGTTCCTTCTAAATCTATGCAACTGATGGAGTGACTTTGTGACTCTCTTTTGAATAGAGATTCCTCTGGGACTTTTGTCACTATTTCTAGTTCAAGAAGAGGCTGGCATTATTTTTCAGGATTTCCCTTATCATGCCCTGATAGCAGCAACGTGCACATAGAAAGCAACAAGTGTGGAAGGCTGTGAGTGGGATGGCAGCCGTTTCTTTTTCATCAGAACATATCAGTGTGTTCCATCCTCAGAGTGGCATGGAGTTGACACTGGGCAAACTGGTCAGGGCAGGGAGGGAAAGCAAGAGAAGACTCATAACAGATGGCCTTGTCTGCTTTTTTCTTGTCTGGTCTGGCAGCCAAGCAATTAGGAGCAAGCCTATCCGCGCTCATCAGCTGACCAGCAGAGGGGATCCCAGGGAAGAGATAAGGAAGAACAGAAGGGAGGCTCCAGGAGTGCATGTCTACCCTAGCCTAACTCATGACCAGATTTAACCAGCAGCCCTTGAATGTGAACCCTTGATATCGCAGGACTAGCAAGGCTGCTGCTGTGAACTCAGAGTACAGATTCATGTGGGAAAACTGCCTTGCTGTGCTGAGAGCCATGGGGCTGTTACCTGTGTTGCTTCCAGAGGCCTATGCAGCTGCCTTTACCTGCTTGTCTTTTCCCAGGGTCCTCTTTGTCAAATACATCAATTAAAAACATCAACTGCTGAATGAACAAACACAGGCAGCAGGAAAGGGCCTGAAGGGCCAAGTTCTGTTTTCAGTTACTCTGGGTTTTCAAGCACTTTCCAAAAATATAACCCCCACCACCATGGCAAACCTGCCTGTGATGAAACACAATGTACGATTTCTAATGTTGACACAGAACAGATGGGACTTTGATTTTTTTAATCTGTTTTTGATAGAAGAGAAATAGACATAATGGATTCTTTTTGGCGGGGTAGAGGGGATTTGGGCTTTTCTTTTTCCCTCATCACATGCATAGCTAACACTGAGAGTTCTTGGGTTCCCTCTCCTTGTTTGTCATCAATCCCTTCTGTAACTGGGAGTCCCTGCTGGACTGGGCCTTGTTTTACTCATCAACCAGAAAGGATGCAGTTTACTGCCCCCAGGTCTCTTCCATCTGCTCAAAAGAGCAGCTGTGGGAGCTGCACACCGGAAGAGTCTCTTCAGACTCACCAGCAATGAGACAGGGGCTTCTCGGCATTGATCTACAAAGTGATGGCTGAACAGGGGACACAGGGTATGGTTATCTTCACCTACCCCAGATATTCCTGTAATCTAAGTGCAATCAGTGGGCAGGCCACACAGAATCGGCTTCAAGATGAGTCCCAACAGATTGCAGCCCACAAGCTCCTCCTAAACAGGCCTTCCAGAGCTGACCCTGGTCACAGAATGCCCTTGTTGAGCCTTCCCGTTAATTGCCAGCAGAGATCCTTTGAGTGTGGTCTATGCACAGAATGTTCTTCGGTGGGGGCATGTCCACCCCCACATGATCCCATTCCCACGGCAACAGTTGGTACAGGGGCAGTTTGCAGCAGACTCTATAAGATTGGTTAGGCCTGGCCACTTTAACCCCAAACTGTCTGATTAGATGACAATAAGTATAGCTGAATAACTGTTCAAGCCAGATTTCAAATTTAATTTACTACTGGACTTTATTTCTTCCTACCCAAAAACTGCCCATCAAGGAAAAAAAATTAAAAACAGAAAGAAAAACACAACGAGGGACTAGAGCTTAGGGTGGTGGGTGTTCTGCCCTATGTTGAGAGTGGCTTGGCTCTCTGGTCTCAATCAGATAGGCTCCCCAGGAAGCTGTATTGATTCAAAGGGACAAAAGGCAGTCTCGTGTGGGAGAGTGAGTGCAGGTTTTTTGGCCTTCCCAAGACCTGCTCACTGCCCCACCATTCTCGGGGGGTTGGTGGGGTGGGAGGGGGGCTGGGGGGCAGGGGCAGGGGGAGGCAGGTTACCGGTTTAGGAAACTGGTAGGATTACAACCTGGAAATTCACCTTATGCTCTCCCAGATTCCAGTCTCTCCAGCACAAGTGAAATTACCCTGACCATTTTTCTGAAAGAAAAATCTGGAAATAGGAATACTTCCCCCAAAGAAATATTCTGGCAGAAAAAAGAACAAGGTCATACAGAAACTGAAAATTTTTACATATCCACAGGAAATGAAATCACTGTCTTAAAGAGATATCTGCACCCTCCCCCATGTTCATTGCAGCATTATTTACAATAGCTGACACATGAAGACAACCTAAGTGTCCATTAATGGATGAACAGATAAAGAAAACGTGATATATATACTCAATATCACACATACACATACACACACCGTGGAATATTAGCCATAAAAGGAAGAAAATCCTGACTTTCATGACAACATGGATGGACTTTAGTTATGCTAAGTGAAATAAGTCAGAGAAAGACAAATGCTGTGTGATCTCACTTATATCTGTAATCTAAAATACCCCAAGTCCACAGAAACAGAGAACAGATTGGTAGTTGTCAGAGGCTGGAGGAGGGAGGGAATGGGAGAATGGGGTAAATGGGTGAAGGTGATCGAAAGGTACAATCCTCCAGTTATAAGAGAAATAAAGTCTAGGGATCTAATGTACAGCATGGTGACTATAGTCAACTACACTGCATTGTATATTTGAAAGTTGTTAAGGGAATAGATCTTAAAAGTTCTCCTCACAGGGGGGAAAAATTGCAACTGTGTTGCAATTTCTCATCACAGGAAAAAAATTAACTATGTAACTGTAACAATTGTTATATATGTACAAATATATACACACAATACAATATATCTATAATGTTATATGTCAATTATATCTCAATAAAACTGGGAAAAAATTTTTCCAGAGGAGCAGAGAAAAGATTGCTGGATTGTTTTATTTCGTGAGCCAGCTGTAGAAGAAGAAGTCTATTTCTACTTTTTTATATATTTCACGTGCATCAGAAGTGCATCCCCTTGGTGACTATTTCTCAGACTCAATATCATGTATATAAACAAGAGGACACTTGTCATTTTGTTTGCCTTGTTGGACAGCAAGTACCATGGTACATAACAGATACTCAATAAATGTTTTGACTTAAAAAAATTGTTTTAAGTGCCATTATTTAGTTAATGAACATTTAGTAAACAAGCAGAAAGAGGAGAATGCCCTCACTACTGATGACAACAATGATGATGACGTTAGAAGGAATGAAGAGAAAGCAAGATAAAAAAGAGCCTATATGGGGTAACCTATCAACTTTCTGATGATTATGCCCAAGTAAAATGGGATTGCCAGGGCCTGAGTTCAAATACCACTCTTACCACTTAGGATGATTAGTTGGCAAGTCATATTATGTCCCATTCTCAGTTTCTTCATCTTTAACATGGAGACAATGATTCCTCACAAGCTGTGAAAATCAAATGAGAAAATCATATGTAAAAGTACTATGTAAATGGGTTTGTGCAAATATAAGAAGGTAATTTTATTATCAGTCATAAAAAACTATATAGATCACTTAGCATCCACTCAAGTGTTAAGATATCTTAACTACAAAGTATCTATGAAAATAACCAAGGATTTTATATATATATATTATATATATAATATATATATTATATATATAATATATATTATATATATATATTTTATATATAATATATATATTAATTGCTGTGTAAAAACGATCACAAACTTAGTTGCTGAAAACAACACCATTTATAATCGCACAGTTCTAGAGGGCAGCAGTCTAGCCAGGCTCAGCTGGATTCTTTGTTTAGGGTTTCACAAGGCTGAGAACAAGTGTCAACTGGTGACTCGGGAAGAATTTGCTTCAAAGCTCATTCATGTTGCTGACAATTAAATTCCTTGAGTTGTAGGACTGAGGTCCCCGTTTTCTGGCTGGCTGTCGGCAAGGTACCACTCTTAGCATCTCGAGGCTACTTTTAGGTCCTTGCCCTGTAGCCCCCTCCATCTCAACAACCTCCCTTATACCAAATCTATTCCTCCTTCTACTATCAGCTAAAGACAATTCTGCTTTTAAAGTGATTAGATTAGGTCCACCAGAACAATCATTCTTTTGATTTACCCAAAGTCAACTGATTAGTAACCTTAACTACACCACAAAAACCTTCTACCATAAAATGTAACATAATCATGAGTGTGATATCTCATCATATTCACATTCTTGGGAATTAGGACTGAACATCTGGGGAAGAGGCACTTTAGAATTCTGCCTACCACAGATCATAAAACTACTGGAGAATAGCTTTGAATACATACACTATGTTTCTCCTTATTAGGACTTGAGGGTCACATTCATATATTCACAGTGCTTAGCACAATTCTTGCACACAATTCTTTGCGTATTAAGATGCTTAATATGGGTTGTTAAATAGAAACAAGAGGCTTTTTGGGGGACATCTGCTTTGAAATATCAGATTTCATAAAGAAAATAAGGATAGAAAGTGTTTTTTTTTTATTTTGTTAATAAATTGTATAGCCACCTCACCCCTCTGTCACCTAGCAAAATACCCAACATATAGTGAGTCCATGATAAATAATGTTAAATGAATAAGTGAGTAAATGAATGAATGAATAAATGCGCAGAAGAATTTTTCACTTAGGCTTAACTAATAATCTCCTCTGATATCTGTTACACATCAAGTTAAGGTTGTTTTTTGTTTGTTTGTTTTTCGTTAGTTTTTTTGGAAAAGAAGATGTTGGGAAAAGCTCAGTAATAAGACTTTGGTTTTGATTTTTTTAAGTTTCCTCAAGGATCTGTTCTACTGTGATCTAGTTACACTGAACAATGCTATTCCCCCTCAGCAGAGAGGGGCCAGTACTTCCAGGCTAGAGGAAGATTTGCATAGATCAAACAGCAGTTCTGCCTAAAGCATCAGAGGGCACCTGAAAAACAGCCAACTCCAAGAGCCTTCTCTTTAAAAGAATTTAAGAGCCTTGCCAGTCTGCTAAGGAATTCAACTGCACAGGGCTTCATATCAGGTTAGATTCTAGCTCTGCTAAAAAGTAAATGGCTCCTACCAAAAAAAGCACACATGCAAAACTATCTTCTATCACCCATCCACAAAAATGACAAAGCCTCCACACTGTTTTGAAGTGTCTTTCTTGAAAGCCAGATTGACAGATATTAGATTGAAGGGAGGCAGCTTAATATCAAAGATGATAGCTGGCAATGTAGCAGGAAAACACAATCCACCTTGCCGTAGGGAAATCAATGTTCTGCTCTTAGCCATTACTGCATTAGTGACTGGTTATTATTTAAAAATAAAAACCTGAAAATGTATTGGTTACACCTTTATCAGACTATCTCCCCAGAGGATTCTGTTATGATTCTTCTGTTTTCTAAGTTGCACAAAACAGTTTCCCATTAACCATATCCCAGCATATTCTGCTTCCTAAACCAAAGCCATTTACATAATGGGTAATTTAAGACACATGCACAAATTAGCTAAATATATATATAAGCAAATACCTTGCTCAAGTTTGGACACAGTTGGAAAATGTGAAGGTTGAGGTGGAAGATGGGAGCAAGGTGTATATGTGTTATAAGTTAAAGAACAAAATATATTAATATTATCTAATAGTCATAATAGCATTTGTTACATGGCACTGTATTTGTATTAACTCATTCAATCCTCACAGAAACTCTATAATGTAGGTGTATTATTGTCATCTCCCACTTATGGATGGAATTACGATGCAGAGAGGTCAAACAGAGCTGGGCATTGAACTCAGAAAGACTTAATTATTAGACTCTGCTACTGCTGATACACTCAGTGGTGGATTTTCTAAACTCTACATCTATTTCATATCATGTGACTAGGTCCTGCCTCCTGCTGCTGGGTAGCTCTGGGTACCCTGCTCCATTTCTCTAAGACTTGGTTTCCACATCTGTAAAATGGGGTTAAAAATAGAGCCAAGCTCCCAGGGATGATTACAGTGAGGATTATTCATTTCTTTATTCAAAAGATATTCAGTGAGCACCTACTATGTGCCAGGCACTGTCCTGAACAGTAAACATAGCAGACAAACCCCTGCCCCCTCAGTAAGCATACTTTCTAGAGTGGGGAACAGACAATAAACAAAAACGTAGCAAAACCATACAGACTCTACGGCCACTAAAGCAGTGAAGAATGGACCTCTTCACCGGGCTGATCAGGTATAAGCCTAACCCTTGGGGTGAAAAAGCCACTGGGGTACGTGGACGTACCACAGAGATACTGCTCCCATATGCGTTATCTACTTGCTCAAGACAGACTTAGAAAAGTTACATTTTAGTCCCAGGAAATCACATCTAGTGAGTGACAGAGGCTGTATTTTAATGCAGGTTTATCTGTGGAACCCCCAGAGTCAGTGGTCTTTCTAATGTAGATGCCCAATAAAGGATCATTTTCTAAGCTGCCTGCAACTGCAGAATCCCCATCTTTTCTTTAGGTTTTACATTGTGGTTGGTTTTAGCACATGATTCAAAGAAAAAGTTGGCAAAGAAAGCAGCTTAATTTTCAGGTACCAACTGCATAAAAGGCTCTATCTCAAGACCTCACTTCAGGGCACAGAATTTCTCTCTCTAACAGCTGGTCAAGTTCATCCATCGAAATGGAGACCAAGAGGTGCCATCCCAGGAGAAAGGGGCTGATGAGATTTTTTTCAGCAAGATGTCAGGTTGTATCATCAGAATCTAGGCTGATGATATCACTTAATAGCTGGGTGATCTTAGACAAGTTACTGAACCTTTTTATTCCTGATTCCTCAATTCCAAAATGGGACTAATGGTAGTATCTATTTCACAGAGTGGTTACAAGTTTTTGGACATCTCCAGTTGAAAGCTTGAATAGACTCCTCAAATTAAAAACTTCTCATCCAAATTAAACATGATGATTCGGATCTCCTCCTCAAACTACTCCTACCCTAGCCTTCTCCATTTCAGTAAATGACAATCCCATTCTTCTAGGGGCTCAGTTTACAAAGAAGCAAACAAAAACGTCAACTTTCTTGACTCTTCCCCGATATCTCATATGCATTCACAAAATTCTGTTACCTCAACCTTGAAAAACATGTCCAGAATCCAACCACCTCTCACCTGTAACTGCTAGAATCCTTGTTTAAGCCACTACAAGCTCATGGACCGTTGCCATGACTACTTAATGGTCTCTTTGTTTCTGTCCTTGGTCAGTTCTCAATGCAGTGGTCAGCAGGATCCTTTAGAAACATAAATCAGCTCATGACACTCCTTAGCTCAAAATGCTGCCAAAGTTTTTTTCAATAGTAAATGCTACAGTACTACACCATCCATGGTTGGTTGAAACCACCAATAGGGAGGGTCCACTGTAAAGTTACACGCAGATTTTCTACTATCTGGAAGGTCAGTGCACCTAACCCCTGTGTTGTTCAAGGGTCAACTGTACATAGGGGCTTCCATTTTTCCTTTTGCCTTGGGTTCCAGTATCATTCAGTACAGCATTGTCAATACTATCTTTAAAATTTTGAAAAAAATAAAAACTAAAAAAAATAAAACTTTGATATTTTGTTCATCATAATACTTTGAATAATTTTGATTTAAAAAGACTGTATTAAAATATTATTTATCTAGTTTAAAAAAAAAAATCTTGCCATGGCTTCCCTTCTCACTCAGAGTAAACTTAGATCCTTACACTCGTCTAGTCTACAAACTCTAAACAATGTCCCTCCCTCATCTCTCTAACTTTGCATCCCCTCCTATGCTCTCCTCAGGTCACAGTGGTCTCCTTGCTGTTCCTCGCTATGCTTTTTTTTTTTTTTTTCCTGCCTGGGTTCTTTCCTCTTGCAGTTCCCTCTGCCTGAAAGTAACTCTTCCCCAGGTATCCACATACATGCTCCCTCACCTGCAAGACTTTCCTCCCAAGTCATCTCTTAGGCAAGGTCTTCCCTAAACACTATTTAAATGTCCAACTCCCCACCCTGCAGCCAATCTCACACACACACACACACACACACACACACACACACCCCCATCCTTTTCCCCCAGTTTTTTTTTTCCTTTGTAATAGAAAACCTTCACTACCTTCTAAGATAATTGATATTTACTTTTTAAATGGTTTGTTTCTCTTCACTGCAACACACAAAATGAAGAAGGCAGCCATTTTGTCTATCTTGTATCTCTGTCAACCAGAACAGGGTTTCTCAACCTCAGCACTACTAACAAACATTTGGGGCAGGATAACTCTTTGTTGTAAGTGCTGTCCCACATTGTAGGATGTTTAGCAGCGTCCTTGGCCTTTACCCATCAGATGCCAATAGCACTTCCTCAGTTATAATAAGCACGATGTCTCTAAATATTGCCAAATATCCCCTGGAAGGCAAAATCTCTCCTACTTATCACTGACCTAAAGCAATGCTTAATACAAAGCAAATGCTCAGTAATTATTTATTGAAAGAATAAATGAATGTTAAATGAGTTAATGTCTTAAGCACATAAAACAGTATTTGGCATATAGTAAGTATTCAAGAAATGTTAATTATGATCAATATGTTATTTTTATTATTGTTGCTATGTTTTTGTCTGCATCTAGAATAAATCATGGAGACAAACTATTATGGAATTTGATACAGATTTCATTTTTAAAATATATTTGGATTATTTTTTAAATTGCAGTACAAAACTTCACACAGAGAAGTATTAACACATTGGATACCACCAATTCATTAGCTTGTGTTGCCACATTAACTTGCTTCTGTGCAGACCTCAGAATACATCATCTTCTGCCATCTCTATGCATATACTTTAACTTCTTATAAATGTGTTGCTGTTTCGGAAGGCTGTAGTTCGGCACTGGTGTTTATTTTTATTCTTGTCTATTCCTGTTGGCACATGTAAAACTGTTCAAGCAAGTACTCTGTAGTTCAGTTGTATCAAACATACATTGATTTAATCTCTCCAAATTCAACTATATGAGCTTGGACAAAAAGTAAAGAGAGAAAGCATAATTTTCATTCAAAATGGGCCCCTAATGCAAACCAATTACTTCATCTGGTGCTCGACTAAAGCAATAGCAATCTGTTCTACCCTGGAGGAACAATTGGCTGTTCCTCCAGGAAAGCCATCTTTCCAGTGGAAAGTTGGGACACTATCACAAAACCAATATACCATTTTTTATGGGAGATTTAGAATAGTTTTCATGGGCTATTTGACCATGTATGTTTATAGTCCTTTCTTATCTTCAGACTCAAAATCCAAAAAAGTCTTTGAAAGACAGCATTTTGGAGTAACTCATTTGGCAGCAAATTCTGTGAGGTTATTTATAGTCATTGTTTTTCCAGTGTGTTTGATTACGAGATGCTGCCCCAGATTCCCACCAAAGGTGTTAATTAAGTGAGAACACATGTACCTTACTACCTTTATAAAATATGAAAATTCTGAGTTTCAGGACACATCTGACCACACAGTTTAAGAAAAGGGATTGTGGACCATTAATTGGTTTTCAGCTCATTTGCTATTTTTCTACCTTGATGCTTGAGTAAGATATTACCTAATCGTATAGCAATACCACTGTTCTACACCCCATCAATAAATGCTGCCTGCCTGTATCCTCCTGCAAAAAGAGTAACCATGAATGGAAAGCGTATGAAACATGTAGATAGTTTGTGTGTTTAACATAAGTTTAGGGTACTTATTGTCTCATTTTTATAATATCGAATTAAAATAGTTGTGATATAATCCACAGAAACCACTAACCATAAAGACTGACTATATTAAACACAAAATCTTATTTATTAAGATAATTATAATCATCATCATTGCCATGACTGGTGGTTCTTTTTTTTTTTTTTTTTTTGGTACGCAGGCCTCTCACTGCCGTGGCCTCTCCAGTTGCAGAGCACAGGCTCTGGACGCGCAGGCTCAGCGGCCGTGGCTCACGGGACCAGCCGCTCTGCGGCATGTGGGATCTTCCCGGACCGGGGCACGAACCCGCGTCCCCTGCATCGGCAGGCGGACTCTCAACCACTGCACCACCAGGGAAGCCCTGGTGGTTCATTTTTGAAACCAAATTTCTTACTAGTGTTCCTTCACACTTCAGCAATCATTTGTTTGAAGAGCATCCTGGGATTATAAAGCAAACATTTAAAATTGTCTCATCTGCTTGCTCTTGTGTTATCTTATGTGCTCAATGCAGTTTTTATCAATAAAATTGATAAACCTCTAATCAGATTGATCAAATAAAAAAGAGAGGACACAAACAACCAATAGCAGAAGTGAAAGAGGGAGCATCATTACAGCTCCAAAAGACACGAAAAGGATAGTAAGGGAACATTTTAAACAACTTTATTCCAATAAATGTGATGATAAATAAACCAATGCCTTGAAAGACACAAACTTGCAGAGCTAACTAAAGAGAAGTAGATAACTTGAATAGCCTATTATCTATTAAAGAAGTTGAATTCCAAGTTGCATCCTTACCAGTTGGCCCAGATGGTTTCACTTTTGAATTCTATTTAAACATTTAAGAAAGAATGCAAAGGAGTAAAGAGATATTTCAGGGGTGGGAAGAAATCATCTGTATCTCAAGTGTGGTGCAAGTACATAATGCACACATTTTTCAAAACCCTTCAAACTATACACCTAAAATAAGGGGTGAATTTTACTGTATGTAAATTATACCTCAATAAACCTCAATAAAGAAAGACAAATGAAGAAAGGAAATGGTGTAACTATTGGGGAGACAAGAATGCAGGCTGAGTCAGATGACAAGTCTGAAGAGCGTTCTCAGACAATGTATCTAGACAGAGTGGTGGGTATCACGTTAGTTTGGGTAGAGGTCCTACCCACAAGCACAAGCTTTATCTGAGGCCACCACAAGGTCCTGCCTTCAACTCTGCACCCAAAAGGCTCTAGAAGAACACAAAATCAATCTGACTGCTGGTAGCTTTCCCTCTGATGGTGAAATATTTCTCTTCCTCCTCCATGGCTCATGTGAGAAGTGCATGTATCTGTGCATTGAGTGGTTCTCACAGAATGAAGCGAGAATCTACATGTCACTAATGTCACCAAATAACCCCTTTCCTTGGGAAATAACCTGCAATTCCCAAATGTGAAAGGGACTTTGTTTAACAACAGAAGCATGAAAGGAATTAAAATAAATTCCTTAGCTGAAAGTGAAAAATACACAATCTTAAAGAATTTTGTTTGTCTCCCTTTCATTTCTAGGTCCCAAGATTTTTACTAAAGCTTGGAAGTGTCATTTGGAGATCTAACTGCTATTTTTATTTTGTCCCACTTTGTGATTATAATGGGCTGAACTATGTGTCCCTGTCCCCTCAACCCACCTCCAAATTCATATGTTGAAGTCCTAAACCCCAGTAACTCAGAATGTGATTATATTTGGAGTTAGGGTCTTTAAACAGATAATCAAGGTTAAATGAGGTAACTAGGGTAGGCCCTAATCCAATCTGTCTGGTGTCCTTATAAGGAGAGGAGATTAGGACACAGACACACAAAGGGAAGACTATGTGAAAAAATAGAAGAGTTACGTGCAAGCCAAGGAGAAAAGCATTCAGAAAAAAATCAACCCTGCAGACACATGAACTTTGATTTAGAATCAAGAGAAAATAAATTTCTGTTGTTTAAGCCACTTTGTCTGTGGTACTTCATTATGGCAGCCCTAGAAGACTCCTATAAAGTGGACCTTCCGTATTCATGGGTTCCCCATGGGCAGGTTCAACCAACTGCAGATAGAAAATATTAGAAAAAAAAAAATTCCAGAAAGTTCCAAAAGCAAAACTTGAATTTGCTGCATACTAGCAACTATTTATATAGCATTTACATTGTATTAGGTATTAGAAGTAACATAGAGATGATTTCAAGTACATGGGAGGATATGATTAGGTATATGCAAATACTACATCATTTTATACAAGGGACTTGTGGTATCCTCAGATTTCAGTGCCTGAGGGGGCATGGGGGGTCCTGGAACCAATACACCTTATATATACCGAGGGACGGCTCTAGTGACTTTCCCTATAGTATGTGCATAATAAATACAGGTAAAAGTCTGACTTATGAAGCTATAATCTCTACCTTGCTGGATCTTCTACAGAAAAGGCGGGAAATTCCAAATGAGCTTGTCCTAAACTGAGCTCAACTAAGCTGGACAACAATTTCAGTCTTCAAGTTCATTTTAGCAGTGCTAAAACTCAATTGTAGTGTGAGCCTTTGCTGTGTGACTTCCTGATGGCTTGTGCTCCCTGTTGGTGCGCATATCTGAAAATGAACAAAACAGGCATTTGGTTAATTATATATTTTTCAACCTGAACAAATTTTATTCCTGAAGTTAGCCCAGCCTTTGCTTGTTTATTTGCTACTCCAAATAAGACAGTGAGCTATGTGGGCTAACAGAGTAATTTTTGCATCCAAAAAATTACAACAATAATTTAACAATCCCGAAAAGAAAGAGGAAGAGGAGGACAAGTGAGGATATTTATTTTCAACTAACACAGTGTGTTCTCTCTACCAGCCACTGCCAGAAGTAAGAGACAGGCAGCAATACCTCTCCATCAAGAAGCATGCAGCCTTGGAGTCCATATGTTCTCTGAAATGCATATTTTCCAACATAGTGGTTCCCAGCAAGGACTTTAAAACCAGAATGGCCTGGGTTTGAATTTTGGCATCATCACTTACAGCTGTTTCATTTGTCAAGTTTTTAATCTCTGTTTCCTCATTTGTAAAATGGTAGTTTTATTATTGTTTGGAAGGCATTTCTTAATTATCATCATTGACGTTCAATACAAACCGTTACCATTTGTATAAAAGTTTGGGATATTGCAAAGCACTTTGACATATGTTATTGTTTTTATCCCTAAGATGCCTCTGTGAAGTCACGGAAAGGTATCGTTACTCCTGTTTTATCTGTAAGGAAATTGAGTCTGAAAAAGTTAGATGACTTGCCCATGGCCACCAAGGAAGACAGTCTTAGACTCAATCCCAGGTCTTCAAATTCACAATGCTATGCTCTTTCCCATCAGTACGCTGCCTACTCCCTTACTAAAGGTGACCTGGAAGTCCTCTGGTTGCTGTAGGCAAAGATTTATTTCAAAAATCCATCTTCCTGCAACAACCCATAAACCAGGCAGACTCCAACCATGCCAGACAAATGCAAGTCTACTAAATGCCTTTTCTCCAGGACGACCGATATCAACAATGATGATCTTCACAAGAAATTCTTGCACATCCCCTGGGGCTTCCTGCCAGGAATCAGGTCATTTTAAGAACGCATTTAATACATCTATGCTTTGAAAGGCAACTGCTATTGGCATGCTCAGGAGCACACTATCACAAGGCAGCCCACTCCTTGAGCTTTGGCTGCTGAAGGCAAGGGCAATTAACTGGCCTCCCAGCTTTTCATCACAGAATTCTCCCAGCATGGAATCTGAGTGATCTTAGGGTCAAAGGCCATTTGCCTGGGGTGTGCTCTCTGATGCAGAAATGTCTGGGCCTGGGCCTTGGATCATAAAGCAGTATGGCTCAGATTTTCTTGAATGTAATCCTCAGTTTAAATAAATATATATATATATATATATGGGAGGACCTTCAAGATGGCGGAGGAGTAAGCCGTGGAGATCACCTTCCTCCCCACAAATACATCAGAAACACATCTACATGTGGAACAACTACTACAGAACACCTACTGAACACTGGCAGAAGACCTCACACCTCCCAAAAGGCAAGAAACACACCACGTACCTGGGTAGGGCAAAAGAAAAAAGAAAAAACAGAGACAAAAGAATAGGGACGGGACCTGCACCTCTGGGAGGGAGCCGTGAAGGAGGAAATGTTTCCACACACTAGAAAGCCCTTCACTGGCGGAGATTGCAGGGGGCAGGGCAGGGGGAGGAGGAAAGCTTCACAGCCACGGAGGAGAGCGCAGCAATAGGAGTGCAGAGGGCAAAGCGAGAGATTCCCGCACAGAGGATCGGTGCCGACCGGCACTCACCAGCCCGAGAGGCTTGTCTGCTCACCCACCGGGACGGCGGGGGCTGGGAGCTGAGGCTCGGGCTTCGGAGGTCAGATCGCAGGGAGAGGACTGGGGTTGGTGGTGTGAACACAGCCTGAAGGGGGCTAGTGCACCACAGCTGGCCAGGAGGGAGACCGGGAAAAAGTCTGGACCTGCCTAAGAGGCAAGAGACCATTGTTTTGGGGTGCGTGAGGAATGGGGATTCAGAGCACCGCCTTAATAAGCTCCAGAGATGGGCGCGAGCCGCGGCTAACAGCTCGGACCCCAGAGACGGGCATGAAATGCTAAGGCTGCTGCTGCAGCAACCAAGAAGTCTGTGTGCAAGCACAGGTCACTATCCACACCTGCCCTCCCAGGAGCCCACACAGCCCGCCATTGCCAGGGTCCTGTGATCCAGGGACAACTTCCCCGGGAGAACCTGCCTCTACCACCACAGGCTCACCCCGCATTCCGTACCCCTCCCTCCCCCCAGCCTGAGTGAGCCAGAGCCCCCAAATCAGCTGCTCCTTTAACCCCATCCTATCTGGGCAGGGAACAGATGCCCTCAGGTGAGCTACACGCAGAGGCAAGGCCAAGTCAAAAGCTGAATCCCAGGAGGTGAGCGAACAAAGAAGAGAAAGGGAAATCTCTCCCAGCAGCCTCAGGAGCACCAGATTAAATCTCCACATTCAACTTGATGTACCCTGCATCTCTGGAATACCTGAATAGACAACAAATCATCCTAAAATTGAGGCGGTGGACTTTGGGAGCAACTGTAGACTTGGGGTTTGCTTTCTGCACCTAATTTGTTTCTGGTTTTATGTTTATCTTAGTTTAGTATTTAGAGTTTATTATCATTGGTAGATTTCTTTATTAATTTGGTGGCTGTTTTCGTTTTTTTTTCATCTTATGCATAGATTTATATTTCTTTCTTTTCTTTCTCATTTTGTGTGTGTGTATGTGTATGCTTCTTTGTGTGATTTTCTCTGTACAGCTTTGCTTTTACCATTTGTCCTAGGGTTCTGTGTTTCCATTTTTGGGGGGTTCTTTTTTTTTGTTAGTATAGTTTTCAGCACTTGCTGTCATCGGTGGATTTGTTGTTTGGTTTGGTTGCTCTCTTCTTTCTTTCTTTCTTTTTTTAAATTACTTTTTAAATTTTTAATAATTTTTTAATTTTAATAACATTATTTTATTTTTCTTTCTTTCTTTCTTATTTTCTCCCTTTTCTTCTGAGCTGTGTGGTTGACAGGGACCTGGTGCTCCGGCTGGGTTTCAGGCCTGTGCCTCTGAGGTGGAAGAGCCGAGTTCAGGACACTGGTCCACCAGAGACCTCCCAGCTCCATGTAATATCAAACGGCAAAAGCTCTCCCAGAGATCTCCATCTCAACACCAAGACCCAGCTCCACTTAATGACCAGCAAGCTACAGTGCTGGACACCCTATGCCAAACAACTAGCAAGACAGGAACACACCCCACCCATTAGCACAGAGGCTGCCTAAAATCATAATAAGGTCAGAGACACCCCAAAACACACCACCGGACACAGTCCTGCCCACCAGAAAGACAAGATCCAGCCTCATCCACCAGAACACAGGTACCAGTTCCATCCACCAGGAAGCATACACATCCCACTGAACCAACCTTAGCCACTGGAGGCAGACACCAAAAATAACGGGAACTACGAAATTGCACCCTGCGAAAAGGAGACCCCAAACACAGTAAGTGAAGCAAAATGAGAAGACAGAGAAACACACAGCAGATGAAGGAGCAAGGTAAAAACCCACCAGACCAAACAAATGAAGAGGAAATAGGCAGTCTACCTGAAAAGGAATTCACAGTAATGATAGTAAAGATGATCCAAAATCTTGGAAATCGATTAGACAAAATACAAGTAACGTTTAACAAGGACCTAGAAGAAATAAAGAGCAAACAAACAATGATGAACAGCACAATAAATGAAATTAAAAATTGTCTAGAAGGAATAGATAGCAGAATAACTGAGGCAGAAGAACGGATAAGTGACCTGGAAGATAAAATAGTGGAAATAAGTACAGCAGAGCAGAATAAAGGAAAAAGAATGAAAAGAATTGAGGACAGTCTCAGAGACCTCTGGGACAATATTAAACGCACCAATATTCGAATTATAGGGGTCCCAGAAGAAGAAGAGAAAAAGAAAGGGACTGAGAAAATATATGAAGAGATTATAGTTGAAAACTTCCCTAATATGGGAAAGGAAATAGTCAATCAATTCCAGGAAGTGCAGAGAGTCCCATACAGGATAAATGCAAGGAGAAACACGCCAAGACACATATTAATCAAACTGGCAAGAATTAAATACAAAGAAAAATTATTAAAAGCAGCAAGGGAAAAACAACAAATAACATACAAGAGAACCCCCTTAAGGTTAACACTTGATCTTTCAGCAGAAACTCTGCAAGCCAGAAGGGTGTGGCAGGACATATTTAAAGTGATGAAACGGAAAAACCTACAACCAAGATTACCCTACCCAGCAAGGATCTCATTCACATTTGATGGGGAAATCAAAAACTTTACAGATGAGCAAAAGCTAAGAGAATTCAGCACCACCAAACCAGCTTTACAACAAATGCTAAAGGAACTTCTCTAGGCAGGAAACACAAGAGAAGGAAAAGACCTACAATAACAAACCCAAAACAATTAAGAAAATGGGAATAGGAACATACATATCGATAAATACCTTAAATGTAAATGGATTAAATGCTCCAACCAAAAGACACAGACTGGCTGAATGGATACAAAAACAAGACCCATATATATGCTGTCTACAAGAGACCCACTTCTGACCTAGGGACACATACAGACTGAAAGTGACGGGATGGAAAAAGATATTCCATGCAATGGAAATCAAAAGGAAGCTGGAGTAGCAATTCTCATATCAGAAAAAATAGACTTTAAAATAAAGACTATTACAAGAGACAAAGAAGGACACCACATAATGATCAAGGGATCAATCCAAGAAGAGATATAACAATTGTAAATATTTATGCACCCAACATAGGAGCACGTCAATACATAGGCAAATGCTAACAGCCATAAAAGGGAAAATCAACAGTAACACAATCATAGTAGGGGACTTTAACACCCCACTTTCAACAATGGACAGATCATCCAAAATGGAAATAAATAAGGAAACACAAGCTTTAAATGATACATTAAACAAGATGGACTTAATTGATATTTATAGGACATTCCATCCAAAAACAACAGAATACACTTTCTTCTCAAGTGCTCATGGAACATTCTCCAGGATAGATCATATCTTGGGTCATAAATCAAGCCTGGGTAAATTTAAGAAAATTGAAAGCGTATCAAGTACCTTTTCGGACCACAGTGCTATGAGACTAGACATCAATTACAGGAAAAACTCTGTAAAAAATACAAACACATGGAGGCTAAACAATACACCACTAAATAACCATGAGATCACTGAAGAAATCAAAGAGAAAATCAAAAAATACCTAGAAACAAATGACAATGAAAACACGATGACCCAAAACCTATGGGATTCAGCAAAAGCAGTTCTAAGAGGGAAGTTTATAGCAATACAACCCTACCTCAAGAAACAAGAAACATCTCAAATAGACAACCAACCTTTACACCTAAAGCAATTAGAGAAAGAAGGACAAAAAAAACCCAAAGTTAGCAGAAGGAAAGAAATCATAAAGATCAGATCAAAAATAAATGAAAAAGAAATGAAGGAAACAATAGCAAAGATCAATAAAAATAAAATCTGGTGCTTTCAGAAGATAAAATTGATAAACCATTAGCCAGACTCATCAAAGAAAAAAGGGGAAAGACTCAAATCAATAGAATTAGAAATAAAAAAGGAGAAGTAACAACTGACACTGCAGATATACAAAGGATCATGAGAGATTACTACAAGCAACTCTATGCCAATAAAATGGAGAACCTGGAAGAAATGGACAAATTCTTAGAAGAGCACAACCTTCTGATACTGAACCAGGAAGAAATAGAAAGTATAAACAGAGCAATCAAACGCACGGAAATTGAGACTGTGATTAAAAATCTTCCAACAAACAAAACCCCAGGACCAGATGGCAAATTCTATCAAACATTTAGAGAAGAGCTAACACCTATCCTTCTATCAAACATTTAGAGAAGAGCTAACACCTATCCTTCTCAAACTCTTCCAATATATAGCAGAGGGAGGAACACTCCCAAACTCATTCTACAAGGCCACCATCACGCTGATACCAAAACCAGAAAAAGATGTCATAAAAAAAGAAAACTACAGGCCAATATCACTGATGAACATAGATGCAAAAATCCTCCACAAAATACTAGCAAACAGAATATAACAGCACATTAAAAGGATCATACACCATGATCATACACCATGATCAACTGGGGTTTATCCCAGGAATGCAAGAGTTCTTCAATATACACAAATCAATCAGCATGATACACCATATTAACAAATTGAAGGAGAAAAACCATATGATCATCTCAATAGATACAGAAAAGCTTCTGAAAATATTCAACGCCCATTTACAATAAAAACCCTCCAGAAAGTAGGCATAGAGGGAACTTACCTCAACATAATACAGGCCATATATGACAAACCCACAGCCAACATCATTCTCAATGGTGAAAAACTGAAACCATTTCCACTAAGATCAGGAACAAGACAAAGTTGTCCACGCTCACCACTATTATTCAACATAATTTTGGAAGTTTTAGCCACAGCAATCAGAGAAGAAAAAGAAATAAAAGGAATACAAATTGGAAAAGAAGAAGTAAAGCTGTCACTGTTTGCAGATGACATCATATTACAGATAGAGAATCCTAAAGATGCTACCGGAAAACTACTAGAGCTAATCAATGAATTTGGTAAAATAGCAGGATACAAAATTATTGCCCAGAAATCTCTTGCATTCCTATACACTAATGATGAAACATCTGAAAGAGAAATTAAGGAAACACTCCCATTTACCACTGCAACAAAAAGAAGAAAATACCGAGGAATAAACCTACCAAAGGAGACGAAAGACCTGTATGCAGAAAATCGTAAGACACTGATGAAAGAAATTAAAGATGATACAAACAGATGGAGAGATATACCATGCTCTTGGATTGGAAGAATCAACATTGTGAAAATGACTATACTACTCAAAGCAATCTATAGATTCAATGCAATCCCTATCAAACTACCACTGGCATTTTTCACAGAACTAGAACAAAAAATTTCAAAATTTGTATGGAAACACAAAAGATCCTGAATAGCCAAAGCAATCTTGAGAAAGAAAAACAGAGCTGGAGGAATCAGGCTCCTGGACTTCAGACTATATTGCAAAGCTACAGTAATCAAGACAGTATGGTACTGGCATAAAAACAGAAATGTAAATCAGTGGAACAGGATAGAAAGCCCAGAGATAAACCCATGCACATATGGTCACCTTATCTTTGATGAAGGAGGCAAGAATATACAATGGAGAAAAGACAGCATTTTCAATTAAGTGGTGCTGGGAAAACTGGACAGCTACATGTAAAAGAATGAAATTAGAACACTCCCTAACACCATACACAAAAATAAACTCAAAATGGATTAAAGACCTAAATGTAAGGCCAGACATTATAAAACTCTTAGAGGAAAACACAGGCAGAACACTATATAACATAAATTACAGCAAGATCCTTTTTGACCCACCTCCTACTGTAATGGAAATAAAAACAAGAATAAACAAATGGGACCTAATGAAACTTAAAAGCTTTTGCACAGCAAAGAAATGATAAAGAGGATGAAAAGACAACCTTCAGAATGGGAGAAAATATTTGCAAATGAAGCAACTGACAGAGGATTAATCTCCAAAATTTACAAGCAGCTCATGCAGCTCAATATCAAAAAAAACAAACAACCCAATCCAAAAATAGGCAGAAGACCTAAACAGACATTTCTCCAAAGAAGATATACAGATTGCCAACAAACATATGAAAAGATGCTCAACATCACTAATCATTAGAGAAATGCAAATCAAAACTGCAATGAGGTATCACATCACACAGGTCAAAATGGCCATCATCAAAAAATCTACAAACAATAAATGGTGGAGAGGGTGTGGAGAAAAGGGAACCCTCTCGCACTGTTGGTGGGAAGGTAAATTGATACAGCCACTATGGAGAACAGTACGGAGGTTCCCTAAAAAACTAAAAATAGAACTACCATAGGACCCAGCAATCCCACTACTGGGCACATACCCTGAGAAAACCATAATTCAAAAAGAGTCATGTAACACAATGTTCATTGCAGCTCTACTTACAATAACCAGGACATGGAAGCAACCTAAATGTCAATTGACAGATGAATGGATAAAGAAGATGTGGCACATATATACAATGGAATATTACTCAGCCATAAAAAGAAATGAAATTGAGTTATTTGTAGTGAGGTGGATGGACCTAGAGTCTGTCATGCAGAGTTAAGTAAGTCAGAAAGAGAAAAACAAATACCGTATGCTAACAAATATATATGGAATCTAAAAAAATAAAATGGTTCTGAAGAACCTAGGGGCAGGACAGGAATAAAGATGCAGACGTAGAGAATGGACTTGAAGACACGGGGAGGGGGAAGGGTAAGCTGGGACAAAGTGAGAGGTGGCATGGATGTATATACACTACCAAATGTAGAATAGATAGCTAGTAGGAAGCAGCCGCATAGCACAGGGAGATCAGCTCGGTGCTTTCTGACCACCTACAGGGGTGGGATAGGGAGGGTGGGAGGGAGACACAAGAGGGAGGGGATATGGGGATATATGTATATGCATAGCTGATTCACTTTGTTATAAAGCAGAAACACACCACTGTAAAGCAATTATACTCCAATAAAGATGTTAATATATATATTTGTTTATATCATGTGTATGTATGTTTATATCATGATCCAGTTACAGGTGCATTTGAAAACAGTGGGTAGAGAAATCAGTTTAGCGAGAGCAGCTAATACTTTAAAAATTAATTAGAGTAGAATAGAATAGATTGCTTGTAGTTGTATTAAATATCTGTCTATCTATCTATATATCTATTCACCTACCTATCATCTAACAATTTATCTTTGAACTGGGACATCATGTTTAATTTATTTCTTACTGAGGTTCATAGTCAAAAATGCTTGAAAAACCCCAGTTCAAAGGAATGTCAATAGAAGGGGGCTGGAGTTGGTCAGGATTTGAAGGAAAAGCCATAACATGGTTTGAGAAGATACAGGGATTCTACCCCCTTCTGACTGGGTTTTTTCAATGGCTCCTCACCGTTACCCAGTTCCCCCCCTTCCTTGCTTGGCATACACAGCCATAGGTGATCCATCTGCTGACATCTCCAGCCTCATGGCTAGCCGCTCGCGTCACCATCTCATCCTAAACTTCAGCAGCACCAAACTATTTGCCATTTGGGTAGCAATCCCAGTTTCCTCATCCCTACAGGCTTCTGCTCATATGTTTCTTCTATCTAGAATTCCTGTTCTCACTGTGCCTTTGCTTTGGTAATGCCTGTTCATGCTTTCACTTGTTCACCTGAATCACCACCACCTACCTTCTCCAGGAAGCTTTTGTGCATCACTCAGCATTCATTCATTCATTTAGCATTTAACAAATATTCACGAGACACAGACCTAGTGCTGGAGATATTATGGTCAACCGGAAAGAAGCTCCTGCCCTCCTGGGAGTTTACAACTAATGGATGAACAGATGGTAAATAAACAACTAAATATGTGATATAATGAAGTAAGTTGAAAAAAATGAAGCACAATAAGAGAGGGATGGGGTAGTTGAGGAAATCTTCACCTAAGGAGGAATTCTGAGCAGAAAACTGGGTCAGGCTACAGAGCAAGCCATGAGTATGTCTGGGGGAAGAGTATTTCAGAACAAGGGAACAGCAAGTTCAAAGACTCTGAAGTGGAAGAGCGTCTGGTGTTCCCTGGTGGAGCTCGTTTATTCCTCCTCTGGGCAACTTAGCACCTTCTGTATACTTTTATTACACTGAATTATAATGTTCTTCTTTGTTTTTTCTACTTAAACATGAGCTTCTTGATGGTATCTAGGAACTAACTAAAAATGGATCCCTCTACATATTTGAGTGTGTGAAGAATGAAATCAATATATGATTAAGGAAATGACTGACAGAATGAATAAAAGAGTAAAGCCTTCCCCCTTCCTTCTTAGGATCCTCTGGAATAAGACAAGTATCTGTATCCAGGAGGAGCCCTGGAGAGGATATAATTCATTCTTGACTATATAGATAAGGAAATTGATACTCAGAGAAAAAAAGTCATTGCCTAGGGCCTCACTGGAAATTAGTGGGAGAGTCAGGGCTAAATTCCAGGTCTCTTGAGACATTCAGGTCTGGTCTAGTAATCTTTCCATCAGGCCTGTAGCTATATCCTGAGGGGAAGGGAGAAGCAGGGGAGACCTGCCTGTCTGTGCTCAGCATTCCGGCAAAAGGAACACTCCAAGAAATGCATACATTGAAAGGAAAACTCTGGAAAGGAAAAAAAGAAACAAACTTTCCCTAGAACTACCTCAGCTAATACAAGCAAAACCAAAAGAAAAGATGAGTAGATTGGTTAATTCTGTGAAAAATATGCCACATTAAGTTGAACCATCCAAACTCATTAGTTTGAAAAATATATTGCCTTTCAAAATATAGGTAGTTGTGTTAAATCAGGGTTTAGAAATTCCTCTTGGCTCTACAAATATTCAGTCTTGTGAAAAAAGATGCCATGCTCCTGAACATGTTTTCAACTGTCTAGAAAATGAATCTTAGAATATTAGGGCTAGGAGAAAAGAAACTACTCCAGGGACTTCCCTGGTGGCACACTGGTTAAATCCGCCTGCCAACGCAGGGGACACGGGTTCGAGCCGTGGTCTGGGAAGATCCCACATGCCGTGGAGCATCTAAGCCCGTGTGCCGCAACTACTGAGCCAGGGCTCTAGAGCTTGTGAGCCACAACTACTGAAGCGCACACACCTAGAGCCCGTGCTCCGCAACAAGAGAAGCCACCGCAATGAGAAGCCTGAGCACCGCAACAAAGAATAGGCCCCACTCGCCAACTAGAGAAAGGCTGCGCGCAGCAACGAAGACCCAATGCAGCCAAAAATGAATATTTTTTGGAATAAAAATATTGTATATTTCTCTTATAATAAAGCCCTTTATGTCTTAATTTCTATAAAAAAAGATATCTTAATGCATACATCTATTTACACAGGAATTAGTAGAATTGATGCTTAACTGTGCCTGGCTTTAGTTATAAATTGTGTTCACTAAGGGAGTCTTTTTTTTTTTTTCCACACAGACACACTGTATTTTATTTTTACAAGAGATAAATAAACTGACACCAAGCATTGTAAATGGATGACCACAACAAAAACAACAATGATTGCAATTACCAGACATGAAACACACTCACACTATGTCATAATATTGACATTCAGTCCAGTAATCCTCCACTGTAACAGTTCCTTTACTTTGCAGTGAAAATTGATTCATATTATTTTTTGCCTCTGAGTCTTTGTGGGATTTTTTTTTATTCAAACGGAAAGTCACAAAAATTATAATCATCCTCATCAGTTCACTCAGTCCCATGTAATTAATTTTTTTTTCCATCTTGATCTTTTGTTACCACTTTTATGAGTTCATGAGTTTTCCATTAGAGTTCTGAAAATGCTTATTCATTCAGTTCAGCAGTATAGTCAGTTACCAGAAACCTGTACTTGTCAGAGTCTTTTCCATGAATTCCTTGAAGATGAAACCCTTTTATAGGAACATTTTTGCAAAAGCATAAGAGTACACCCAGAACTGTCTGTAAATGACAAAAGACTTTAAAATGACCACGGTTAAAGATTTGATGAAAGTTCATAATAATGCAATTGACAAGGAAATTTAGTTATTTCTGAGATATACATTTTAAAGTAATAACTAGAATTATGACTTATAACATTATACCAGAACATATAAGATTTTTAGAAATTTCATGTAATGTCTGAAACATTTATATTAACATATATCCATACAAATAACCCAAAGAAAGTTTAGTATTAGTTGTTTTGTTTGTTTGCTTGTTTGTTTACACTGCAGGTTTTTATTAGTCATCAATTTTATACACATCAGTGTATACATGTCAATCCCAATCGCCCAATTTAGCACACCACCATCCCCACCCCACCATTGTTTTCTCCCCTTGGTGTCCATACGTTTGTTCTCTACATCTGTGTCTCAACTTCTGCCCTGCCGGTTCATCTGTACCATTTTTCTAGGTTCCACATACATGCGTTAATATACGATATTTGTTTTTCTCTTTCTGACTTACTTCATTCTGTTTGACAGTCTCTATATCCATCCACGTCTCAACAAATGACTCAATTTCGTTCCTTTTTATGGCTGAGTAATATTCCATTGTATATATGTGCCACATCAAAAATATATATTTTTTAAAAATTAAAAAAAAAACCTACTCCAAAGTCCTAATTTTATAATGTAGATGAGGAGGCAGAGCAGTGGTCTGCCAAGCCATGCCTACAACCCATGCCTGTTCTCTCTCCTGTCAGGGTCCTCCATCCCACCATGCTGCCTTTAGCTTGCCCACGGTAAAAATTGGATTCTTTTGCGGGGTGGCGGGGGGTGTTTTTTGTCTTTTTTGGTTTTAGCCCCGCAGTGCAGCTTGCAGGATCTCAGTTCCCTGGACCAGGGATTGAACCCGGGCCACAGCAGTGGAAGCCCGGAATCCTAACCACTAGGCCACCAGGGAACCCCCAAGCTTGACCACTGTAGATCATTTGTCTTCCTCAACTGTGTGACAGAATCTTTCCCCCCAATTATAGGATGGGGTCTCTAAGGATAATTGCAAAGCACTGGACTCTATTACCCTTTTCCTAGATTCCAAGATGTCAGAAGAAAGATTGCAACATGATCACATCAAGTTGTGTCAGATAAAAAGAGTTTGCAAGAATCTTAAATCCAAGGACCTCTTTCTAATTTGCTCCGTTTCTCTTTGACCTTCAAATAAGGCTTAATGAGAGCTGATCTCACAAATATCCGTTTTTCTTAGCACAGCTTATATTGAAAGGAGACTTGGAGGTTCCTCCCAGATAACAATAAGGTTGTGAAATGTGCTCAAAGATAGTATCAATAATATGCCTTGGAGAGTTCTTTGCTTTTACATGTCTTAACTGATAGAGAGAATACTGTATATTTTTTAAAACAAACTTTTTATTTTTAGAATAATTTTAGGTTTACTTTTTGTTGCAGAGATAATATTGGAAGTTCCCATATATCCCTCACCTAGTTTCCCCAGTTGCTAACATCTTCTGTAACCATGGTACATTTGTCACAACTAAGGAACCAAGATTGGTAATCATTATTAAACTATATTTTACTTGGATGCCACTAAATTTTACCTAATGTCCTTGTTCAGCTCCAGGATCCCATGCAGAAAACCATATTACATTTGGTCAACTGGTCTCCTTAGCCTTCTCTGGCCAATAACAGTTTCCTCAGACTTGCTTTGTTTTTGATGACCTTGACCGTTTCGAAGACTACTGGTTAGAGACACTGCCCTTCAGTTTGGGTTTGTCTTATAACTTTTTTCACAGTTACACTGGTATTTTGGGTTTGGGGGAGGAAGATCACAGAGCTGAAGTGCCATTCTCATCACATCATGTCAAGGATACATGCAACCAACATGAGTGTCACTGGTGGTTGCCGTAATCACCTGGCTGAGAACTGGACTAAATAAAAATGACACAACTTTTAAATCATGTGTCAGAAATCACCTCGTTTGCCAAAACTCTTCTCACTACACTTTCCAGGAGTTTGCAAAATGTTCCACTTTCTTCTTCCCTCTAGTCCTTTGTTCATGCTGCTGCTTCTGCCTGGAACACAATTTCTCCTTTTGCCTTGGCTAATCCCCACTCATCCATCAATATTCAGTTCTGACCTTACATTTCTTCTGGGTCCCTCACTCTATTTAGGCAGGGTAGGGTATCCCTATTCTTTGTTCTCACAGAACCCAGCTTGGACCATTGGCAGGCTGCTTCATGTATACTTACTGTCTTACCACCTTGTTCTCATCTATGAGCTTTTTGAGGAACACGACCATGTACTACATATGTTTTTATCTTTAGTATCTACACATAGAAGGAACTTAAGCAATGCTCACTGAACAGATGAATGAATTGATAAGTCTGAGCCATAACACTGACCAATAAATATTATCTCCATCTTGAAAATGGGAAACTGAGGCTCAGTATACTAGATAACTTCCCCAAATTCACACAGCTAGTAAGGGCAAAGCCAAGACTCAATCCCAGGTCTTTTGACTACGTCCTTCTTTATAACTTCAACTTATTCTTAGAATCTGAAATTACAAGGGTCTGCCTGCTACCTGGTGATGTATATAAATTCCTTAGTATCTGCAGGTTGTTATTATGCCATCTTACCTCTTACCATAGGTTCAGCTGGTACCATTTGGATCTTGACTACAGTGTTCTGATTTAGTTTAATGTACTGGGTATTGAGCCTTAACTGTAAGAGCCCCATATTCTCTCCTAAAATTTAATGCAGGGTCCCCAAGGGACTCCAAGAGCTTATCTCTTTCAAAGTAAATTTATTTTAAGAGTGTCCTTAGTGTTGGAAGACAAAATGTGATCACTTACATTATTTGCACTCACTGCTCATAATATTTTTCCTAGAGAAGCAATTGCTAGTCCTGATTTGGAGATAATCAAAAGTCTCGGTTCATAAGGATTACCACATTTTGAGCTCATCTCTTGTTTTTTTTAAATTAATTAATTAATTATTTAAAATTTTGGGCTGCATTGGGTCTTTGTTGCTGCACGCGGGCTTTTCTCTAGTTGCAGTGAGCAGGGCTACTCTTCATTGCAGTGCGCGGGCTTCTCATTGGGTGGCTTCTCTTGTTGCAGAGCATGGGCTCTAGGCGCGTGGGCTTCAGTAGTTGTGGCACTCGGGCTCAGTAGTTGTGGCTCGTGGGCTCTAGAGCACAGGCTCAGTAGTTGTGGTGCATGGGCTTAGTTGCTCCGTGGCATGTGGGATCTTCCAAGACGAGGGCTGGAACCCGTGCCCCCTGCATTGGCAGGTGGATTCTTAACCACTGTGCCACCAGGGAAGCCCTCATCTCTTGTTTTATAGAAGATGACACAGAGATCCAGGAAGTTAGTCACCTGCTGAAGGTCACTCAGCCCGATGGAAATGAGGCCATGTCCTGAATATCCTCTCAGTGTCCTTTCTCTCCATCACCTAGCCTCCACTAGAGTTGGATGAATTCCAGAATACTATGTAAGTACATAAATTCCGCAAGGGATATGATGAAATCTTAAGAGTTCCTGAAGACGGAATAATGGAAACATGTGCCATAAGTACAGCTATTCTCTCATCTCTTCTTTGTTCTCTCTCTTTTTTTTTTTTCTTCTTCCCTCTACTTGAGCAAGTGGGTTACAGTCAGAAAGAGAGAGAAGTGGGCAGAGTTCCAAACTAATTATAACATCTAAACTTAACCTACCGCTAAACAAACATATGCTAGATTTTCTAGACAAGTTCCAATTTCAAGTATTCTGTTCACTCTCCCTTAAGAATTTTTCACAGTGCTAAATTCAAAATGGAAACCTCACTACTCAAAGCAAGGATAGGTAGTGCTTCTGAAGGTTGTGCCAGAGAAACTTCTGCTGAATGGTAACATGATTAGAGTTTTCCTTCTTGACATTCAGCATCCTTTCAGTTTTCTCAGCCAAAATCCCAGGGTACCAATTTCCCTTTAATTGTTGGTTAAGCATCCTATTCACTCCCATCTACAACTGCCTATCCAAGAACATCCCAGCTAAACAGCAGTCTTCAAACTATTTCACTCTCCCACTCCACTTTCTTTTGTATGGTTTCCAAGCTAAGAATGGTTTTTGCACTCTTAACGGTTGAAAATAATAAATAAATAAATATTAAAGCATAATAATATTTCTTGGTATATGAAAAGTATATTAAATTCATATTTCAATGTCCATAAATAAAATACTGAGTTTCATCAATGAAAAATTTGTAGAAATTCATTTTCTCTCCTTTACCTACGTCATAGCCTCAGTTTTGCCCTTTGGTTCACAAAGCCTAAAATATTTACTATCTGGCTTTTTACATAAAAAGTTTGCCTCCCCTTATGGTAGAGAAAAACTGTAACACCATGGTTAAAAACTCAGGTCTTAGAATCAAGCTGTCTTGGGTGGAATTCCCGGCTGCAGCAACTCAGAGCTGGGTGACTCTGGGCAAGTTACATATGTCTCACAAACTTGCTCATCTATTAAATGGGGGAAAAAATGGCACCTGCTCTGCAACAATACTGAGGATTAAATGAGATGATGCATGTAAGGCACTTCAGTATGTGCCTGGCACATAACTAAGAGTCAGTGAGTATGTTATTATCAGTGTCTACATCATCATCCCTATTATCTTCGTCATTATTATTAGAGCAATTTTTCTGAAGCTCAGTTATGAAACTCCAAATCCCTCTAAAGCAGGGCCTCTACAGGAACAGTGATTACCAGAAGAAGGTTGATGACAGGAAAGCATGCAAAACTCCCTTTCAGGCTCTTCAGTCTGAAGAAGTTCTGACAACAGGGAAGCTGAATGTGGGACTCTTAGTTAGATGTTGATCTAATTAAGTTTATGTAGATTATGGAGTCTACAAGGCTTAACCCTCACAGAGGAGGCATTTTCACATTAACAGAGTTACTTATTGCACCAAAAATCTTCGTTTGTTGAAATAAGTGAAAATTGGAAAGTGGTGGCAGAAAAGAATACATAGCTAATTTTTGTACATAAAGCAATCTTCCCTTAGTTCTTATCGCTTCTGGCTCACGTACCTCTCACTACTCCAATTCGGGATTATTCAGTAACCCTGCCTCTGTCTCCTCCAGCCCAATACACATTTACATTACGTACACATACTTTGTCTTTGAGAAAGCTAAGGATATAAAAATAGCATTGCATTATTTTGTTTCTTAAGTATTTATTTTCATTATAAATATAATATAGCCATATTACTGAAAATTTGGGAAAGAAGGAAATAAAAGGGAAAGAACCAATACCTCACCTCAGGTCTTATTTTTCTTGAGCATTTTTTTTTAGAGTTGTCATTATGCAGTTATATTCACGTTGTTCAACGATTTCACATACTGCAATTTTCACTTAGTTAAAACATTTTTTTCTATAATATTATACAGTCTTCATAATGATTGTTAGATGTACGCAAGACACAGCTAATCCAAGTGGCAACTTTGAGGGAATTAGAGAAAGACTTTTCTTTTTTCCATACAGTTCCATACCAGGTACACTGCTGGGAAGCGGAGCACAGATTAAATTTCAATCTCTAGTGATCTCCATTTGCCCTTGGTTGGGTGGCCTTGTACAGTGAATGACCTAAAGCACTATGCATGGCAGCCCTGCCCACTTGCATATCTGTTCCCCATCCTGGAGCTCTTCTTGTGATTCTGACTGTGAATCACAAGAAGCCACTGTGCGCCCTTGGGATTGTCACTTCACCGGTCTTCTTCCAATACCATCTGAGTTTTAGATCTCCTTTAAAGCCGTGATAGTGTAGTTAACACCAAAGGTAGGTGGGAGACTCAGGACTCAGGAGTCAGACATCCAGCTTAAAATCCCTCTCCTCTACTGACTCTTGTACAACTGAGGTATAATAAAACATATATCTTTGATGTTTGTCCTCAGTTCCTAGCATGGAGCTCCTAAAACCCTTGGAATTTCCTGAGTGATAGGAGGGTCTTTTATGATTCATAAGGAGACCTTTTTGAACACACCTGCGTCTATGCTAATGAGGTGACAGTAGCTTCAAGATGGGGCTGGTCATCAGAACAAGCAAACGTGACTAGAGAGTGAGAATTTTCAGCTCCCACCCACCCCAACCCTGACCTCCAGGGAGGTTAAGGAAGCCTGGAGATTGGTGTATGAAAGCTCTCGGATGATGAGATTCAGAGAGCTTCCAGGTTGGAGAACACACTGATGTTCCTGGAGAGGGCATGGAATTTGTTCACATTCCCCACTTCCCACATACCTTGCCTTATGCAGCTTTTCCATTTGGCTGTTTCTAATTTCTATCCTTTATAATAAACCATAAATGTAAGTAAGTGCTTTTCTGAGTTCTGTGAGTCATTTTAGTGAATTATTAGGACCTGAGAGGGGGGACTCTTGGAAACCTCCAAATCTGTAGTCAACTGGGCAGAAGTGTGGGTAGCTTCCCGTTTGCATTTGGTGTCTGAAGCAGGGCTAGTCTTATGGGGTCTGCACTAACTTTGGGCAGTTAGTGTCAGAACTTGAACTGAATTGTTGGACACCCAGTTAGTGTTGGAGAATTGGAGAAGTGGCATGAAAAAACAAACATGCATTTGATGTCGGAAAACACAACCACTTTCCTTGACTGCCTTTGACAGTTCACAGAATAGGGGAAGAAATCTTCCCAGCATGGCCCAAGCATTCTCAGACCCACCAAATCCCACCCCTTCACAACCTCCCACTAGTGAAAGTGCAGACACATTTATTAGGCAAAACATGCCCAATATACAACCTCCCAATGAAAAATTTGGGGAAAGAAATCTCATAAGTAGAAGACACTAATTTTGGAAGTGCTTCATATTTTGAAAAGTTCATCTCTACCCATAGCATCTGTAAAATCACATTATCCTGCAGAGTTTAGTCCTTTTATTCAAACTCCTCCTTTTCCAAATTAGGTCTCTTGGAGTTTGCAAGGAAAAAGAACAGAGCCCAAGGCCAGGCCTGCTTCCTTCATTACTGGAAGAAAATCAGTGCAATTGCTGACCTAGTAAGGATTCAATTAATTTCTTAGCCAAAGGCCCTTGTTCTCTGTAGTTTCTACCTAGGGGGAAAAAGGACAGAAAGTTCCCTGATCTCGCAGTGACTCTAGCGTTTGCTCTTAGCTCCACCGACATCTCATTCATATCTCTGGAGTGGCACTCAGCATTTCAGGATTTATCTTTCTGCTCCCTTCTACCCTCACCTCCACCTGCTCCACTAAACTGTATGCACCTCAAAGACCAGCTTGACTCACTTTGCACAGCAGAGCCCAGCTGAGTGTCTTGCCAACATCAGCACCCAGCAAATAAGTGAGTGCCTTTGCACGTGTTTGTGTGTGCAAATAAATAATGAATCAATAGAGGAATAAGTAGCCAATGGGATAATAAGGCCAACCTGGCAGGATTCTTATGAAGAATAAATTAAGAGAACTTTGGGGAAGCACTGCACACAGCTCCTCACCTTTGTATGTGCCCAGTAAATACTACATTTCCTTCCTTCATTTTCTAATGAAGATCTTCTGTGGCTGATGACTTACTATCATTTATATGTTGGTTTAACGTTATAATTGGACACATTTAAGAAGGTCTGAAGCTTTTTTCTGTGCTTTTAGCTATTAGGCATGTTATTTTATCATGGTATTCCAAGAAGCAAATCTCTATTTGCATGTTGTAAGCAAAGGGCCTCCTTGCTAAGAATAGTTAAGTGCTAAGTGCAGCATCTATTTGGGACTAAATCAACTAGGTCTTTTGAAAAAAAATAATAAAAGATACATAAAAGAAGATAGTCTTGGGACTTCCCTGGTGGCACAGTGGTTAAGAATCCGCCTGCCAATGCAGGGGACACGGGTTCGATTCCTAGTCCGGGAAGATCCACATGCCATGGAGCAACTAAGCCCTTGAGCCACAACTACTTAGCCCGTGGGCCACAGCTACTGAAGCCCTTGCACCTAGAGCCCGTGCTCCGCAATGAGAGAAGGCACCACGATGAGAAGCCCACACACCGCAACGGAGAGTAGCCCCCCACTCGCCACAACTGTAGAAAGCCCACATGTAGCAACTAAGACCCAACACAGCCAAAAATAAATAAATATATTAAAAAAAAACAAAAGATAGTCTTTGACCTAGAGGGGAGAAAAAGTAATACATCAGCATACTGCAAGAATTTAGGGAGAACGTAGATAAGAATATCTTAATTTAAAATGATATATGAGGGCTTCCCTGGTGGTGCAGTGTTTCAGAATCCACCTGCCAACGCAGGGGACACAGGACACAGGTCAAGCCCTGGTCTGAGAAGATCCCACATGCCGTGGAGCAACTAAGCCCGTGTGCCACAACTACTGAGCCTGCGCTCTAGAGCCCACGAGCCACAACTACTGAGCCCACGAGCCACAGCTACTGAAGTCTTTGTGCCTAGAGCCCGTGCTCCACAACAAGAGAAGCCACCACAATGAGAAGCCCAGGCACCGCAATGAAGAGTAGCCCCTGCTCACCGCAACTAGAGAAAGCCCGCGCAGCAACAAAGATCCAACACAGCCATAAATAAATAAATAAATTTAAATAAATAAATAAAAGGATATATGAAAACCACCCAGCCATTATAGGAAGACAGTCTTTAACCTAAAAGGGGGGACGGGGGGGGGGAAGGGATATATGAAAATATTGTGTTATTTTAGAGAAAAAGTTGCTAAGAATATCTTAATTCAAAAGCAATACTAAAACTATCTATCCATAACCAGTATGTAAACACAAAGCCTTTCCAGATAGTGTATTTGATCATTAAAAGAGAAAGAATTCTCAAGAATTAATTTTCTATTTTATTCTGTTTAGCTGTGTGAGTAGATGTGCTTTCTTTTGTCTTTACTTAATGAGAAGCAAAAGAAAATAGACCAGGAACTGCTAAGTCAAGTTATGTTCATTTTAGCCCATCAAGCATTTTCTTCAGGGAAGCAAGTTGACACAGAGAAATAAGTTGAAGTGGGATTTTGCTTTTCTTAACAGTGCCCAACTTCCTGAGAAACAAAAACAGAACTACTCTGCCCACTGAACAGTATAAAACTGAAATTTGGCATTCATAAATCAAGCTACAGTTCTTTTAACATCTTCAGAGCCACGACCATTCTTTCCCTTGGATAGAACCGCAGGACACCTAAGTGTGATTACCATTTATTTTTTTCCTTTCTTCATGATAACAAACTTTTTATGTAGCTAAGCTTCAATTAAGGAAAGAATGAAGAGAAACCGCTTCTCTCTGGATTGGAGCTGAATTCTGGGGGACTCCCTGGCCTGGGTCCTCTAAGCAGGAAAGGAGCCAGATTATTTATGTAGCTTAATTTATATTAATAACAATTACAATATGGTGTGTCTAGTGCCAGTAATGATTACTAGGAAGCCGGCCATGGTTTCCCCTCTTGGTCTGGCTCTGGCAGGGTGTGCCTTGCAGGTCATTCCAGCCCAGGCTTCCTTCTATTATCCGTAATGAAAAGGCCCTCCAATTCAAGTTGCAACAAGCCCAGATCAGTATCCATGGCCAGAGAAGAAAAGGAACAGCACATAAATATATCTGACAAAGTCATCAGGGATTCGGAAACAGAATCTGGCAATAAATATGGTAATTAGATAACCTGAGACTCCCCTTGCAGGGCCCCTTGAAAACGCAGTCTCAGAACTGGAACCCAGAGCTGATTTTTGCACCATTTAGGAGAATTGTAAGACAGCTGAAACTTTTTAACGACATTTAAGTACTTTCCATTGGCGAGTTAAAAATTTTTCTGTCCACGCTACGGAAATTTTAATGACGCATTTAGGAAAAAGACCCCCACCCCACCCACAAGCTGCCCAGTAATGGAACTGGCAACTCCAGAGCAGCTCCCTCCTGCTCCTCTGGAAGCCAAAACGTGGCTTGTCTTGAGTCTATAATGAGCACTTGGTGGATGCTTAAGAATTCCATTCAGCTGCCATTTAGGAAAAATAAAGAAGGAGAAGTGGTCTTTCTTTCCCCTTATTTTAATAGGATTGAAGTCTTAATTATGTTTTGCCATTTCACAGAGGGGAGTTTTGGGTGTTTAATCAATCTGCAGGTTGTGGTTCAGCTTAGTGTGTTTGCTGTTAAGAAGCTGTGATACTTCAGGAAAGGCTTCATTTGTGTTTGGAAAAGGAAGAAAGAAGGCAGCTAGTATTACTTCCTTCAGGAGGTCACCTCTAAATACCCAAGACTGAGTTCCGACCTCCCCTGGGACCATTGCATCTTGTCTTCCCCTGCATCCTGACAAGTACAGTTGTACTGAGATCACTGGTTTTCTTGTCTCTCCCCCTTCCCCAGCTTCTGAGATCCTCCAAGGAAAAGACCACTTGCTGTTTCCTCTGGGATTCCTGGTTCTTCCACAGCTCCTGACATAGAGTGGGCTTCAAACAGATACTTAATGACTAAATGAGGGGGTAGAGCCCATAGGATTAAAAGATGCTCTCATGATATAAAAATTCAGTGTATGGGAAAGATTCCATATTTTATTTTCCTAAGACCATTTGCATAATTCCTTATACAGTTCTAAAATATAATCTTTGAGACAGGAGGTAAGAGGACCTTGGGACAGTATTTCTCAACCTGAGAGATGACCAAAATCACTGCACACTGCACACAGCTCAAAAACTAAAATACAGATTTCCTTATGGAAATTGCTTTTATTATTATTATTAAGGTTCTAAAACACTGGAACTCCTACTTTTGAAGTTACATAAACTGATCTTTTCAGTTGATGGATGAGGTCACTGACTCTAGAAAGGACAGGAGTCTTGGCCGAGGTCCCAAAGCAAATTAGTAGCAGAGGTAGGACTTGAACCTAAATTTCCTGATTCTCAGGGTTTTTTTTTATCTCCTTGCCCTTCAAGTCCTTAAGAGTTACTAAGCATCTATTATGTGCCAGCACTCTGTTGAATACTGGCAATAAAAGACAAATAATGGGGCTTCTCTGGCGGTCCAGTGGTTAAGACTTCACCTTCCAATGCGGGGGGTGCAGGTTCAATCCCTGGTCGGGGAGCTAAGATCCCACGTGCCACATGGCCAAAAAACCAAAACATAAAACAGAAGCAATATTGTAACAAATTCAATAAAGACTTTAAAAAAATGGTCCACATCAAAAAAATCTTACAAAATAAAAGACAAATAACAATAAAGCGCTTCTCTATTGAACACTGACTACACATATGATAGTTTTATATAATACAGTCCTGTAACAGAAATGTTACTATAATTGAATCAGAGAATTTCAACTTAAAGTGTTTAATTTGACCAAGAGAAAAAAATCACCTACTTTTAAACAGCAGACTCTGCTGTGGAAGATATCAGTCTAATAGGAAAGATAAGCACTTGAAGAAATAACTCTATGTGAGTTGATGGGGTCTTCTCCCCTAACCATTCTCCCCCACTGCCTACCTTCCTGGAGCTGGTGACCTTGGTAATGTAACTAAAACTGAGGGAGGAGATAGATTCTCTTCAGCATAATAAGGTACAGAGGATGTGTCTACAGGAGCTGGTCTTTGTGGAATAAAAATCTGATTTAAAAAAAATATAATCCACTTGGAGACCAGAGCACTGTGAGGCCCACTCTCCTTCTCCTCTCACCTCTACCCCTCAAACCTAAAGCCCCTGCTATGCCTCCACCAGCTGCAGAAACAAACAGATAAGAGAATAATTAACAGTGAAAAGTGGACTTTGCTTGATGCAGTTGAAGGGATAAAGGTGTTGGTTTGGGAGAAAAAAAAGATAAGTGGGAAAGGGTCCAAGGTTCACACTGTACAGAGGATAAAGGTGGCCAAGGAATGTGCCTGGAAACCCTAGGATGAAATCCTCAAACTCCTGAAATGGAGCTCACGGACAAGATAAGTGATCAAAAAAAGCCACTCCAAAATGCCCATCATTCTGTGGATTCTCTATTAGTTGAGTTATGTTAATAGGAACGTGAAATATATTGTCCAGGGCTTCACGTGCTCTTTGGGTTTTTCCTGCTGATGTTTTAACATTCGTAACACACTGTCCCACCCTTCTCCTTCCATGATGGGCTGGAGCAGGGAGCAGAGGGATGAGTACATTCCAGAAGTGCTATGGAGTCCAGTTAAAAGAGATACTAAATCTACCTGAGGATAGGGTGTAGAGGATAAAGAATATTCTCAGGAAAGGCTTGGCAAGAAGTGAGCTAGCTGAACAGTCTTCACTAGGCTTCAGGAAAGATGGTCCAATCCTGGGGCAAGAACTGCAAGTACACAGAGACTTGAAAGAGTGACCTATTTAGAAAAAGGTGCATTGTTCTGGAAGCTTGCTGAAACGCATACTCTTAGGCCTTCTCCCTGAGACTCGACTTCAATAGGTTTAGGGGAGGGATTTTTTTTGTTTGCTTTTTTTTTTTTTCTTTTCGTTTTAACTTGGTGCACATAATTAGAATTCAGGAAGTCCCTGCACCTGGATGGGACACATTTTACATCTTTATTTTCACTAACCTCTACTGAAGTTTAACATTTTGAATGTAGGCAACAAACTAGCTTAGTATTAGCAGTATCTGTGACAAAAACCACAAATATTTTGATGTCTCATTACCATTGTTTTAGATATATTCAAATAATATTTATGCTGAAATAACAAATTATTAAACTTGATGCCAAATGATCTTTTACGTGTTAATAAATTAGCATATATATTACTACATCAGGAAAGTTATATACAGTTTTGAGATAGAAAACTGTATAATTAGTTTCCTTTGTGATCCTATCCATTTAATTGTCTGCATTTAAAAACAGTGTCGTGAGAAGTGAGTCCAAAGGCCAAAAAGGCCTGTGACACAAAAAATTTAATGACTTCTCAGAAAGTAAATACCAGAAATCTCAATTTTTAGTATGCAAACCTTATATTTCTAATGCCAGTGGTCTTAACACTGCAGGAGACGACAAGTTAAAAAAGGAAGATGGTTTTCCCATTGACTTGGGCAAAGGAATTTCTGTTCTGGGAGAAGCAGAGGTCCTGAGTCTGCCAAGGGACCAGGGTCTCTGAAAGACCTTGGTGTAGTTATGTGTTTGTGTGTATGTGAGTGTGTGTTTTTATTTGTATGTATGTGTGTATGTTTGTGTACATATGTGTGTATTTATGTGTGTGTGTATGTGCTTCTAATGTAGTGGAACTGAGGGTGAAATCAAGTTTTGGAGATGATGATGCGTGAAAATGAGACTGGAAAATCAGCTCGGCCTAGTTTTCAAGTAGGCCAAAAAACAGTTTGTGAAGCTCAGTGCAAAGAATGTCACCCTCTCGAACCTAAACGTAAAGTCATAAACAAGTAATGCACACCACTTAGCCACCCAACTGTAATTTATTCCTCACTTCTTATAGTCATCGTTAAACCACAGAAGCGAAGCTACCAGGGTTTATGACAATAGTGGATTTATGTACATGCTATTTCTCTTACGAGCCTGAAACCCAGGTCAAGAATAGGAATAAAACAAATGAGCTGTCAGCCAAGGGGAAACAGGAAATGCCAGGAAACCAGGGCTCCCCCGGTGAACCAGAGGTGGGGAACTGGGGAACAGGGGCTCCACCATCTTTGGCTTCAGGATCATTCTGGAAGGCTGATTTACCACTCCACTGAATTCAGAGAAAGAGGAGGCTGAGATGATAAACAAGCCCACCACCATCTAACTGCAAGGTTTTATTTGAGCTCTTCATGTTTTAATTATAAAACACATTCATTTGTGGGTTCCAAAAAAGGTAGGAACCAAATATAGTATATATTTACTGCAGGACAAATAATTTATATACTTGATCTCATGTAACTTTCAGGGAGCTACTCTGATCCCATGGGACAGTTAAATAAGACTCACATGTGTAAAGATTGTGTTTAGCGGGTATTACCAATTTATGCTGAGATATTTCTGCAATTATTTGAGGAGAAAATTTACATACTGTGTTTCTTTAAAAACAAAATCAAGTTAAAGAGGGCAACATACATTCATCAATCTCTTCAACTACCCAAACTCAGTCAAAAGAGAGTAAAGAGATTATTTTAAGTATAAACCCTCAAGGACAAAGGAAACAGGAGAGGACATAATAGCAGCAAAATCTTAGAAGGTGCAAAGCACATGGATGATTGATAGGACATAGTAACTGCAAAGTGCTGATCTGAAGACTGCAGTGGGAAAGCCAGTTGTGCAAGCTGCTTTATGTCACACATGTCCTCAAAGAATCAGAAATTGGTGGTACTGTATACCTCTGCAAACAGGAAGATTGGGGGCTAACAACAGGAGGTTTTTTTTTTTTTTAATAGGCTTAAGAAGCAGTTAAACCCCACATTTCTTTCTCTATAAATCTCAACCAAGAGTCAGTCCCTTTCCCACGGCAGCAAAAAGCCTGGAAGTTTATTCTTTGGAAGGGATAAAACAAAGGGTCTCTGGCTTGCAGGACACCAGACACAGATAAAGATGGGGCTCCCGTATTGCAAAACATGATATAATGAGAAAGTTTACAGGCTAATTTGACCCCTTCCCCCAACTCCCTGTTCAACTCTCAGAACCAGCTTCTATCCTGCAGAAAGGCAGGAGATTGGAGGAGCCTTCTTGGAGAATCTGTAAACACAGAGATGCACCACCCAGATTCCCTTTCAAGGAATGACTGACTTCACATTGGCGGCAGCCATGCCAACTCCTTCAGGTGTCTGGTTTAGCTGCAGAGTGTCCTGCCTAAGGTCATGCCCTTCCTGGGATGGCCCAAATCCAATGGCTCATAGATGGAGGTGGGGCATAGAGGTGGCCATTTCAGCCCAATATGGGACACTCTGATGGGCAGCACTCCCTCCAGAGCACCCGGCCAGGGTGGCCTGCATCCCAGTTTTTCTTCCTTTTGCCCAATCCTGCTTCCTAGCCTTCATAGTGTTGGTCCTGGATAAATATCTACACCGCAATTTTGTCTCAGTGGCTACTTCCAGGCAAACCAACGTTCGACAGGCCCTAAGATGTAAAGACCTAAATAAAACAGCAGTTTCCCAGTGAAATGAACAAATCAGTACTTCCTCCGGTGAAGCCCACAACTGAGGAGCCTGAAGCACACACCTAGGCTTCTAATCAGCTTCTGAGAACCACACACAAACAGAAGACACCCAAGCATCACTCAACATCACAGAGAAAACTTCAGCATGGAAGTAGGATCCAAAACAAAGACGCTACACAAAATGTGATTTTTACCAAGAAAAGATGTTGTACCCATGAATGAACAGCAGTTTAAAAATACCAGAGAAACATGAAAAGCTCTTAGAAATGATGACACCAGTAAGTTATTGTCAAGAACCTCAACCAAAGCATTTGAAGGTAAAGTTGAGACAATTTTCCAATACCTAGAGTAAAAAAGAAAAAGGAGATAAAAATGAGAAAGATAAAACAGACAAATGAAGAAACCCGAATTTCATTCCTGGAGATGCAATATCCAAATGACAGCAACTCTAGAAGGAAAGAATAGAGAAAATGGAAAGAAGAACATCAAATAAAATTACTGAGGAAATTTTCCCACAATATAAGGACATGAGTTTTCAGAGTAAAATGTCCACCTAACTAGTACTTAGCAAATGGATATTTTTTAAAAGATTCCCCAAACTCAAATCAAGGAAAAAAGGGTTGGGGGTGAGGCATCCTACAAATTTCCTGAGAGAGGTGGAGAGTAGTTTCTCTGCAAAGTGTCAAGAATCAAAATGGCTTTGGACTACATAGCTTTTAACAAGAGAGGCTAGAAGGAATAACAAAAATTCTGAGAAAATCAAACGATTCCTAGTATTCTATACACAGCGTAAGTCTAAATTAAGAGTAAATGTATAGTGAAGCTGGTTTCAGACACACAGAATTCAAAAATGTTCATTTAACTCTCATGCACATTTTCCTTGGGAACTTACTTGAGGATGAGCTCCATGTGAAGAAGGGAATAAAACAAGAAAGAGATTCAAGGAGCGCAGAAGACAAGAGATCTAGCAGAAATCAGGAGGGTCCAGGATGATGGTGAGGGAGAGGCAGATGGATGGCTGTGTCTTGGAATAGAGAAGGCTCTGGATGAATTTCTCCAAGAAGATGAAATTGAGAATGTCAGAGGACATTCAGGCAAGTAGGGAGACTGGGGATTATCAGTGAGATGTACAGCAAAGGAAACAAATATGAAAGGCAATTAATAACCTCAGTGAAAATAAAAATCTGTGCCCATAAGAAATGCAACCTTCATATACTACATGGTTTATTTGTAGATAACATTTACATATTTTAAATAATGTAAACACTGGATATTTATTTCACTACTTAGATAAAACCTGTGGGAGGGCAGGAAAGGGGGAAATTGTATGTCTGTAGTGGGAGTTTGAGAAAAGGTGTGAAAGATAACTAAATCCTCATAACCTAGAGTGGATACCAAATAAAGAAAACCTAAAAACCAAAAACCAAAAAGTAGTGCTTAGAGATATGGAAGAATATACCCCAAAAAATAGACTAAAATGATTTAAGTGATTGTCGCTGCGAACTTGGGAATTGGAAAGGAGTGGAACACTGCTTTTTGGATTTATTTTCATAAACCTTGTAGAATGATTTGACTCATTAAACCATTTTCATGGACCCCTTAATAAAAATAAAACTAAATTTTAAAAGGCGCAGAGCCAATCAGACTTCCCTCTCTGCGACCACCCAGACTGAATGAATTCAACTTGTCTTCCCAAGTCCTCCCCTTCCTAGGCTGCACACTGGGCTCCTGCTGAATCTGGAAGATGGTGATAGATGATCCAGACTCTTCCAGTAAAATCATGGTCTCAAAAAATGGAGAGGATGCACTGGGAATTTAGGAGGCAGAGTTGCTGGAAAGAAGCATAAATTACCCCACCATAAGCTTCACAGAAATGCTGACACTACTGTTGCCTGTAAGATTTTTGCAGTAAGTTTCAGTGTGATGCCAGATACCAAGGACAATTACAAAAAAGTGTCAGTTTCTCTTGAAATTTTCTGGCAAAACAATGGGGCTCCATCTTTAGGAGTGCACCAGTATCATGACTGGACAGAACACCTTAGCACCAGGGCCCTGACTCTGCTTTTCCCCTTGTTTGCAGGGAAAGTAAGGAGGTTAAGCTGGACATGGAGAAAGCCAACATTTATTGACTCACTGCAGTCATCCGCTGTGTGCTTTACCTGAAACAGAAAAGAAATACAAAGCTAAGAGCCTATGGCCTCTAGGGTTTGCTCTGGACAACAAAGAATAAATTCTTTTCATCGCCTCTCTCCCCCTTCCACATGATGCTAATAGGGAAAGAGTTGTCTTGGACCCTCTTTTAAAATAGGGGATGAGAGAATTTAAAACACTTTTTTTCAAAGTTTTCCCCTTGCTTAAAGTGGTTGTACATGATAATTGGCTCACTAACGTAGGAAAGCCCTCCAATGTCCTTTTTGGTTAGGAAAGACAAGTCTCAGCTGCGATCTAGAAGGAGGAGGTTAGGGAGATAAAGTGGAAGGGGAGATAAAGTGCTCTGAAAAATAGAGTTTTCATCGCACCCCAATCCCCCAGTCCTCAGCCCAGAAGACTGTGGGGTTGAGTCCTTGGAAGTGGGAAAAAGAAGAGATAAGACAGAATTGCTTTAGAGAGGGACTGAATCCCAGGAAATAATGCTAGGCTGGGACCTAAGGAGAACTAGGCTGAAAATATTCCATCCTTAGCGATGGCTAAGGAAATTAGAAAGTGATATCAGATATTCACTTTAACGGATATCTTTTGTTCTTTGTGGTAACTGCCTGCCATTATTTTTAAAAACGAGGTTATTAAAGGCAAGAACAGCCTTTTAATGGAACACTGATACTCCGGAGAACGCTAAGAATCTTTAGAAATCTCAGGGAGGATGCTGGACTTCTCTCAGTTATACTGAATGGGGCCTTGAGTTAGTTTATTTAGATACTCAAGAAAGTGTGGTATGATAGAAGGCAGAAGAACTCAGGGACTAAAACATGGTCTCTTTTAATCATCAGAAAAATAGGAGGTGATGATTATCTTTTACCAAGTGTCCCCCTTTGCTATTTGAGTTGTCATTAATGTCCCCAAGTCACTTCTCAGTGTGTACAGTGGTATAAGAGGGAGGCCAAATATCTGGTCTGCCCCATTCTAAGGCACTAACTCTTCCCCATTTCACATATGCAGGAATCCCCAGGTGCTTAACGTTGAGGAGAAGCTTGGCTCAAAAGGGTTATTTATTTCATTGAAGGTTAGGACGCTTTCATGTTTGGGTAACAGAAAAACTGAGTTGTTAGTAAATTCTGGAAAAAGTTTGAAAGTCAATAAGACATTGTGAGAAAAATACAAAATAGGGAGAAGAAAACTACATAAGAAGAAAATGTTGTGTTCTAGCTGTAAGAACAGAGTAAGCCAAGAACACATAATCCGATTAAGTAGAGGTGAAGTCTCCAAAAAGACTGTGTGTGCACCATTCCTGGTTACCTTGGTAACCCCTTCTTGAGGATCACGATGTTATCATGAGAGAAAAAAAAATACATGGACATGTGACTTAGCAAGATCACCCTGGGGAAGGTCTGGGGGGAAGTTTGGGAGTGAAAGAATTAAACCTAGCACAGAGGTACCTAAGAGGAAGATCTTGAGTACTACAGACCATGGTGCCCTCTGCTGACTTGGGCAAAGTCCGCATAAATAATAAACTGTTTGGGGATCCACAAGGCACCCTGCCTGCCACACCACGGGCCACCCTGCCTGCAGGGGACTTTGCACTGAAAAGCAGCAGCCTTGGGCAGGGTATGGTGGGGACTGAGGGACGGTGGTACCTCCTTTCACTATCTGGAGGTAGGATGGGCCCACCAGAGCCCAGGCTACCTCCTTTCATCTCAGTTCCTTTAAATGAAAAGTGGGGATGGCAACAACACCTATCTCAAGGGAATCTTATGAGGGTTCAATGAGTTAATACACAGAAAGTACTTTGAACAAGGCTTGGCACGTCGTAAGATTTCTTAGCGGGTTAGCCATTAATGTTGTCGTTGTTACTATTCTCTAATGGAGGAAGTTGGAGTAAAACCAAGAGTCGGCACTTCAATGTCTATCTGGGCATAACGTCTGATGGAAAAGAAGGGGAAAGGGAGGAAAGAACACTGGTTGTTAAATAGAAGATGGACTGGGGGAAGGTAAAGTCCAAAATGCAGAGCTGGGTCAGAGTCCCTGGCTCCTGAAGAAGCCATAGTTCTTACAGCAAGAACAATACCTATTTGAGGGTGAGCTGCTCCACTCCCCAGGGTTATACTCTGTGATGAGGACTCCACACCACAACAGGCTCAAACCTCAGGCATGATTACTTCACTACCAGTTCTTTCAGCTCAGGCCCAGGAAAAAAGATAGTCTCTGGTACAAGTCAGACTCAGGAGGATCTGGTTCCAGCATCCATGATGTACAGACCTGCAAGCATCATGCCCCTTCTCATCTTCTGACACAGTTGTCGGGGCCATCCCACTAGTCCTAGCTCCACCTACCCTCTTGAAACTGATGTGGATTGAATTGTGTCCTCTAAAAAGATATACTGAAATCCTAACCCCTAGTGCCTGTGCATGTGACTTATTTAGAAAGAGGGTCTTTGCAGTTGTGCTCAAGTTAAAATGAAGTCATACTGGACCCGAATCCAGTAGCTGCGTCCTTATAGGAAGAGGGAAATTTGGGCTCAATTACAGAGGACAGACACACAGGGAGAATGCCATGTGATGACAGAGCAGAGACTGGAGGAATATCGGCAAACCAAGGAACACCAAGGATTGCTGGCTAGGAGGAGGCAGGGAAGACTTCTCCTCTGGCCCCTTGAGCAGTTTGGTCCACCCCTCCCTAGAGCTCTGAATACCACTGAACAACTGGCAGCAGTCCACATGTAATAGAATTAAGTAGAAATACAGTTTTGGATTCACTTTTTCCTCTGAATAGGTCCATCTAATATCCACCTGCCTGCCTAACAGGGACCCTAAAGATCATCACAAGGGTGACGTTTTACCTCCATCTGCTTTGGAAGTGACAAAATAAATCAATGTCCAATGAGTCTTTCCAACTTATTCCCAATTGAAAGATTAAAGAACTGAGGCTCAGAAAGGTAAGCCAATGTATAGTAGTGGAAAATAAATGTTAACGCACGTGTATCTGATTCTGTGTGTCCCCTTTCCATAATCATAAACTCCCTATGTAAAACAGAAAGAGGCATGGACTAGACACAAATAACCAGGGTGACTTAAATGCTCTTCTTTGCATTCTATTTTTGTTGTTTCTGTGTGTGTTACAGGGAACGGTGTACCCTCATGGAATAATGACATGGACTAACCAAAGTCGATCCTCAATAAATACTAGAGAAAGAGAGGGACTTGAGGGAATTGAGGAAGAAAGGGGAGGAAGAGGAAGAACAAAAGGATAGGTTTAAAGGAAAGAAGGGAAAAGAAATAGGAAAGAACGAAGTCTCTCACTAACTCAGAGGCTCTAGTTCTGAGTTGAGGCACCAGTTGACAACAGTAGGGAAAAGCAGTCCGAACTAGAAAAATCCATGGAAATATCATGTCTTATGTTTCTGACCGTAAGACACACATTGATTTGATAACAGACTTCCGGAAGCAGGCAGGGGAATGGGGAACTAACCCTTCATTAAGTGGGCACATAGATGTTGTGGTTTCTCAGAGGTTATCATTACAAGCCTTTATCTTCTGAGTTCGCACCCCACTGAGAATAGAAACCAGTGTCACCTAAGAAATAAAATATCAACTTCATCATGGATGACAATGGATTGGAGAACTACAGCTTGGATTGGCTGTCAAAAAGGAGGTGTTGTACAGTTCCCCCCCCCTTCCGCCAAGTCTAGGCCACCACCCTACCTTGGGTGGAGTCCGCAAAGCAGCAGGGCCCTCAGGGGAACCTTTACATGCAATAGAAAAAGGTGCTCTTTCTGGTGAGAGTAGCTCCTTGGGTGCATGGCTTGGCGTATAACATGAGAACTGCATTTTAGCCCCCACTGGTCCTCATGGCTGGCCGGGTGCTTCTGTCAGGATACTAGCCACTCAATTCCTTACAGCTGTTCTGTCAAGTAAGGACTCACTCCTCTGGCTCCAACCTACTGATCCCAACAGAGGTCTAGGGAAACCATGGGTCTTCTAGACCTGCCTCTAAAAGAGGCCCTGAATCCAGATGTCCTTATTACATTGAAGACAAAGCAAAGGGAGTAAACATCACACTAATTAAGCACACCAAGTGGACTGAAAAAGTGAACATAGGCGGACTACACAGGAGTAATGGCCTATAATGATCCATCACAGTGAAGGGACACCAAAAAGGGCAGATGTTTAAAAAGTTTTGGCCAAAACTCACAGCAAGAGATACGTTTTATACTGTGACCCAACACACACGCACGCCAAAATAAATGTTTTCAGAAACTATATTTATAATGTTCTCTATCTTTATGTAAAGTATTAGGTTGGCCAAAAAGTTCTCTCAGGTTTTTCCATAAGATGTATGGAAAAACCCAAATGAACTTTTTGGCCAACCCAATAAATCTCAGTCTTTATTGATTTCATGACCTTTAATTAGTCACTACCTCAGTGTGAAAAATTCTGAACCAATGGACGTCAAATTCCTACCCCGTCATTCAGACAAATTATTCTTTTTCCCTTGGGGGGAGTAAGTGAAGGGAGTAGAGGCGAGAGCAGACATTCTCTTCCTGATATTTCATCGGGGGATACAACTCACATTCTAGGAGCCCCAGAAATGTGGGGAGGAAAAGATAGTCTGACCCTGTCCCAGGGCAACACAGACACAATAGTTTGAGTGACCCATGACAGTTTCAGAAGCACCAAAGGGGTTTTAAGTGCTTCTTTTCATCAAAGAAATGTGTTTGTTTGTTTTTCTTGAACTGTGACTTGAATCAAAGGTATTTTCTGTTTGTTTTTTCTACAAATACATGTACTGGAATGGTTTCAAAGTGTGACCAAATCAATGCATTATCTGAAGTGACTCAACTGGAACAAACCAAAACCACAAAACATCCCTCCTGCTGAACTAATATTTTGTTCCCTTCATGCCTCAGTGGATCCTGTGACCAGAGGCTTCTGAAGTGTTGGTCCTAGAAGTAGAAGGGCCCGTGACTCCACGACACTCTGCCCCACTGACTTACACCCTATATCCCAGTCGCCTCCAGCTACTCTCAGTGCCCCAAAGGTCCCCAAGTCTCTGCCCATACAGCCCCTTCTGTTTAGACAGCCCTTCCTTCTTTCTGCCTTTCTATCTGCTCAGCAAGCACCTCTCATCTTTCAAAACTCAACTTAAAGATCACTTCATTCACGTACGCATTCGTTCATTTATTCAACCAGTTGTATTGAAGATCCACCATATGCCAGGATGCATACTGGTGACTGGGAAACCCCAAAGCGAACAATACATGGCTCCTATTCTTAAAAAGCTTACAATCTAGTCAAGAGAAATAGGGACTTATAATGTGGTGAGTATAATCATGCAAGCAACATTCAGGGTATACAGAGCACAGAAGGGGAGCCCTTAACTTGATATAATGGGCCACATAAGGCTCCCTGGCAGGCTGATGCTTGACACAGCTAGAGAGATGGAGAGAGTGGAGATTCTGGGGTGGGGGGCAGCAATAATGGAGCTAAATATCATTATGCCCAATTTAGAGATGAAAACGCTGAGGCACAGAATGGTTACATACATTTCCCAAGGGGCATCGCTATCAATTAACAGAGCTGATATTTGACCTCAACGCACACTACCTCCAAAACAGGTCTTAATTCTTAACTGGGATCATCTTTCATTTGCCACAGGAATCTAGACAAGGAGGTGATTCTGGTGGAAATTTGACAAACGGGACAAAGAAACAATGGGATAGGCATGGGCTGTGAGATCCATGGTGAAGCCGAGTACTAAGGCCTGAGAGGATGACAGAGGGCACAGAGGTTGGGGTGGGGATGGGGAAGAACGCTGGTGTGCAGGACCTGCAATAAAGTAGATCTCTGCCACTAAGTCCTTATAGAGAATCTACATCAATGCTACGTGTTGGCTGAGCACTAGTCATTTCAAAGTCAAAGCAACCTAGGTATAAATCCTGTCTCTGACAGTCATTAGAAGTTTGTCCTTGGACAATGCATTTAACCTTTGTGAATTTCTATTTTTACATCTGTACAATGGGGCTAGCAATGTCTACCTATGGGGCTGTTATGAGGATTAAATTAAGTGAGATTAAGTGTATAAAGCACGAAGCATAGTTCCTGGGACACAACATGTGCTAAATTCACATTACTTCTGCTTCCCCGTTGCATCTTTTAGGTTTTTCCTCCCTTGCTGAGGAGGTATGGCTGGGTCCATCCACTTCCTCTGCCATGGAACGTAGCCCCATTCTGGTACGAGTCCCTGGCAACAACCCTGCCAGGGAGTGACTGGGAGCAGAGACCCAGGGCACCAAGCAGAGCTTGTTAGAGTGAAAACTGAAAGAACAGAATACATCTTTAAGAGATGCCTAGGGAGCCAGGAACCACCCATCCCCTGCAGGAAGGAACTGTTAATTGTATCATTAAGGGCTTCCCTGGTGGCCCAGTGGTTGAGAGTCCGCCTGCCGATGCAGGGGACATGGGTTCGTGCCCCGGTCTGGGAAGATCCCACATGGCGCGGAGCAGCTGGGCCCGTGAGCCATGGCCGCTGAGCCTGCGCGTCCGGAGCCTGTGCTCCGCAACGGGAGAGGCCACAGCAGTGAGAGGCCCGCATACAGCAAAAAAAAAAAAAAGAGATGCCTAGGGAGCCAGGAACCACCCAAACCCTACAGGAAGGAACCGTTAATTGTATCATTAATAATACTTAGCATTGTCCCCATATTTTTCCAACCTAATTAATTCTGCTCCAAATCCTGGAAAACAAATGACCAGGTGTGTCAGAAACAAGCTTCTGTTTCTGAGTAGAGAAGCGTGTCCTCAGCAGTGATGGGGGGAAGGAAAAAGCTACATTACCACTTTCTAGGGTTAAGTTACTTAGGGCGGAGAGAGGACCTTGGGCACTGGTGGAAATCTTCCCTCCACCCCTAAGACCCTCTTCAAACAGGAATAATCACCCAAGGGAACAAAAGTGCAAGGCTCACCCAGCCCTTGGATAAAGGACACATTGCCCAGAAATGGCAGATGTTGGTAAACTGGCACCATGGCCAGGTGGTAAAAGTTCATCCCCCTCTTTCCCCAGAACACAGAATGAAGCTCATGAGTCAGAGGACTAAACATGTAGTTAGCTGGTCAGTTCTGCTGCCCTTTAACTCAATGGAGACTTACTTTACAGACCATAATCTGGGGGTACCGAGAACCCAACCTGGTTCCCTCCCATCACAGGTGTGCAGACTCCAGCACAAGAGACAGAAGAGGCAGATAAACAGAGAGAAAGCTACAATATAAAGAGAATCACTCAGATAAGGGGAGCACAAAGAACCTGGCCATGTGAGAGGTACGGAAAGGATTCCTGTAAGAGAATTCATTTGGGCTGTTTGGGAAGATGATTAAGAGACAACAAAACAAAGACATGGAGAGATTGGTCAAGTGAGGACTGCTGTGAAGATGCTTAGAGTCAAGAGTACGCAAAGCACATTCAGGAACTTGAACACAGGTCCACATGGCTGGGGGACTTAGGGACCTGCAATTAGACAGCTGCTCGTGTCATTCCAAAGTGAAGAAAGGCTAGTGAGAAGACATGTAAATGGACAGACATGCATAACACAACGAGGAGGGCCCAGAGGAAGGAAAAAGGATTAAAGGAGGAGAGAGACTGCTTTTGCCTTTCAGGGAAGGATCAAATCAGTGGCAGGCTAACAGCTGAAGGTCCTTGGTTGATGAGGCCACAGGCAGAATTTCTCCTGCGTATCCTTGCAGGAAGCTCACACACATAGACTACCATGCACTATCCTAGTTGCAGGAAGTCCATGGTCAGTGGACACTCCATCCCTGTCCTGATGACATAATGATGAATAGTGAGATCACCCACCCAGAACCAAAGTTTGGAAGTATCTTGGACGGCCCTCCTTCTGCATCCCCCTATCAATCACAAAGTCTAAATAATTCAATTGCCTAAATAACCATGTAACGATGAACCCTCTTCTTCATCCCTATTACTGCAAAGATATTCCAACCACCTCCTATATGGTCCCTGTCTCTTGTGTGACCCATTAAGGTTCAGACTCTTGTATGGCCCCAGCTGAACTTTCTCAAATATAAATCCGATTCTGTTACTGTGCCATTTACATGCCCTCCCTGATTCCCTTGAGTTACTAGATAACGGTAATAATCACTAACAGCAGCTGCTTCCTATGCATCAGGCATTGTTCTAAAGGGCTTTGCATACTTTAACTCAATAACTCACGGCAACCATGCAAGGTAGGTGCCATTACTGTCCCCATTTGTGCTGGTTATTTGTCTGGTAGCTGTCAGCTCCATTCCTGCCTTTCTATGACCTCCTTTATACTCAGGGCATGTAGAAAGAAGCCTGCAAACTACTTTTCCCAGGCTCACTGGTCAGCTGCCTCCTGGTTGGGTTCTATGTCAATGGGGAGGTACTGAGGAGAGACTGGAAAGCTGGAGGAAGGGAGAAGTTTGTTCGTGTATTGTTCTGATTTTTTTCCCTTTCCTTCCCCAAGTGGTAGCAACATTAGGGGGAGTGTTGTTTCTGAACCACACAGCTACAGGGACCTCCTGATCAGTAACAGCAATAGCACCTCCCACACACCAGCAGCACGTGCAGGCTGGGCTCCTGCCCAAGGCTGATCAGCACTTCCTCACTTCCCATTCACTCTCTTCTCCCTTTTACTCCTCTTCCAAAATATTGTAACTAACTCCCTACACTAAATCCCTCTCTGCTGGAATTATCTGTACGTCATTCTATTTTCTTGACTGGACACTGCTGGATACACCGTTTAAGGAATAAAGAAACTGAGACACAGAGAGGTTAAGTAACTTACCCCAATTAAACAGCTAGGAAGTACCAGAAAACACAGATAAAAGAAAAAAAGGATTCTAAATTAAGTCAAAGCTCCTTAAGCATGTCATTCAAAGTCCTTCAGAATTGTTTCCCTTTCTCCATCCACATCTCATAGACTACTTGGAGAATGACACCTTGTAGGGGAGTAACTGTTGTTGCTTAATGAATGAATAAGTGAATGAATGCATGCATGCCAAACGCATGCATACCATGCTTGTGTAAAACCCCAGCAGGATCTGTGACTGCAGAAGATGTTTGATAGACCAGTGAGAGGATATATAATAAACAAATGAATAAACTGCAAGCACACAGCAAATCAACCTGAGAAGCTATTCCCTCCCTCTGTATTCTTTCCTTCTAGCCTCAGTATCAGAGCCTTGCTGCATCTGAGACACTGAATGTCCACCCGCCTTATACAGAGCCACATACGGTAAGTGCACATTTGTTAAATGAATGAATGAATCAAGCAAAATTGTGCTCCATCCACCCATAGCTCAATAATGTTAAAATTTCTATCAATAGTTTATTAAAATATAAACTTTTCCAGGAGCATGGTACAAAAGAAAACTATTACATTTTCCTAGAAACAAAACTCTCCAACATGGCAGCCTGCAAATAATTAGGCGTTAATGTCTGTAACTTAAAAAAAAAGCCACAGTTCATCTCAGGGGACATTCTGTATGAAAAAGGAAAAAACAATGAGTCATGGATTCTTACCTCCTATTTATAACCTGGATCCACAAATGATCTGTTGCTAAAGGAGAAGAAAGCTATTAATCTCCCAACTCAGGGAGCAATTTTATATTTTGAATAAAAACAAAATAAACAGCAGTAAGGAGAGAAATAAATCAGATATGCAGTAATTAGTTTGAAAGAGCCGGATATTTCCTGCCTGACACTCTCTTTGGAATTTAAGCCTTATCCGTCAAATCAAATGTGTATCCGATGACACGGAGATTTTCCATTCCCTTTTCAGACAAAATTAGTCTGTTGAGCTGAATAGTAAATTGACAGGACCCAGAGGGAGGGCAGGAGTCATAGGATTATAGTTGAGGTGGGAGCAGACGCTTAATGAAGTTTGGTGAAGCCCTGACTGCTGCACTTTTAACCTCCTGGCCTCTGTGATCCTTTATCCATTAAGATGCTGGTTTTCTACCTATGAAATCTTAGAAGACCCAGGATTTTTTAAAAAACGGCAACTAAGAGGGACCTTATTCATTTTCTAATCTAACGTCCTTATTTTACAGATTTAGAAAGCTCAGCCAATGACCAAAACAGACTTGCTTGATTTGCACAAGATCAGCTGAAACTCCAGGACCGAAATCCTGGCTATGTGTTTCCCAGTCCTTTTCCACAAAGCTCTATAAAGAAAACAGCACCAAAAATCATAACGTGGCTCCTTACTTAAGTCATTATGTTTTATTTAATGCAACACTTTCTGCATAAAAGCCCCCTTTATGCTAAATTATGGCAAAGGTGTGCTGCCCTTTCAATCCTCACTCACTACATGTTTCCTCAACCATTTTTCCTTCCAATCAAAAACCTCTGCAGATTCCTCTGCCACTCATTTGCAACTTATTCTGACATCTAATTATGTTTTCTCTCCCCATTGTTTTGGAGTGTCCTACTAGAAGAATTTTTTCAGCAACGGTTTGGTAACATTCATTTGAGGCACAGCCATACTAAGTCTCTCCAGAAAAACTTACAAATCCCTGCACAGGATTTTTAAAAACATTGTGAATACAGCTCTGTGAATAGCTTGTCTCTTTCATCTCCTACCATCCCAGCTATTGTGAGTTTGGGTCTATATAGCCAAAGATTAATAGTAGTATCAGTGGAAAGAGCAGGGAGATGTAGAAAGATTAAGGATCTCACCCAAGCGTTGGTTTCTAATAATAACATAATAATTCAAAGCTGGCTAGAAGTTAAATGCCCATCAAGAATGGTTAAATGAATTATGGTTCATTCTTACAACAAAAAACTATTTAGCCATTTGAAATAACATAGAGAAAAATATGTATTAATATAGAAAGATGTTCAAGGTACATTGTTAACATGGGGAATGTGAGGATTTCTCAAATGGCACTTATCATATAAGCCTACTTTTTACAAAAAAAATTGACAACAACAGATTTTTACTGAAAAAAGTATGATGTTCCCAACTTATATATATATATATGTGTGTGTGTGTGTGTGTGTGTGTATGTATATAATGCTGTTATTTTTAAGTATAAAATAAAACTACCCAAGCAGTTGCCCTCCATGATTAGAGTAACAATGTAAGAAATTATGCCTGAGCGTTCTCAGTGAATGTATAAACATTGGAGAAAAGAGGGAAGGACCTGGGTGGTCCCATCCTCACTTCTACCACTCTCCTTTCTTTATTTTACACACTGACTTTTTGTTTTTATCTGCGAGGTTCTGTTGGAACAGAAGTTCCCAAGGGCAGATACGTGCATATGTTTTGCTCAGTTTCCTCTTTGAGTGACCGGGATAAGTCCTCCTCTGTGAAGAGTTTCTGGGTGTGGACAAAAGGAGGAACACAAACAGTTCTGTTTAATTATGTTTTGATGTATCACATGCTGTCCTAGGACTACCTTGTTTATTTGCCATCACAGCTCTGGGAAGCAGGGGTGATTTCCGCTCATTTGAAACCTGGGGAGTAGAAGCTGGCAGGGACCCGGCCGAGTTCTCGCACGGAGACAATGGTGGGGCTGAGAAAGGAGCCGAGAGCCGTGAGAACCGTGTCCTGTCCTCTGGCCAGCTCACAGCGTGTGGTTTACCAGTTTGGTTGGTGTTACGGTTTGAATTGTGTCCCCTGACAAATTCATACATTGAAGTCCTTAATCTCGCAGTACTTCAGAACATAACGGTATTTGGAGATAGGGTCTTTACAGAGGTAATCAATACGAAGCCAGGTCGTTCTGTAATAGGGAAGGGACTCGGCACACCTGCCCTTACCTTTAAAAAACTAGCAGGAGGGCTTCCCTGGTGGCGCAGTGGTTGAGAGTCCGCCTGCTGATGCAGGGGACACGGGTTCATGCCCCGGTCCGGGAAGATCCCACATGCCATGGAACGGCTGGGCCCGTGAGCCATGGCCGCTGAGCCTGCGCGTCCGGAGCCTGTGCTCCGCAACTGGAGAGGCCACAACAGTGAGAGGCCCGCGTACCGCAAAAAAAAAAAAAAAAAAAAAAACTAGCGGGAAACCACGGGCTCAGGGCCCGCGCGAACCGCCGCCACCGCCGTCTGGGAGGGCAGCAGAAAGAACCAGCAAGAGTTCCGGCCTCTGAAGCTCAGATAAGGCGGGAAATCGCTCCGCCTCAGTGGCCAGGAGGGAGGGGCGGGGCGGATGGCAGTTCAAGGGCTGAATAAGGTTCCCGCTCAAGACCTACGTGTCGCGAGATTTCCCTTTATGTTAGTAACAGTTCTTCCCCGCAGTCTGTTTCTCCTCAGAGTTGACATTCTTTAGGCTTCTGCTATCGTTAAAGAATGCAAGGAAAACTATCAGGTGCTATGATAGAAAGGAACTGAGAGTGAAAAATCTATTTCTGTCCTCCAAGAGCTCACAGTTTTGGGGCGGAAACAGAAGTGCAAACAAATAATTATAGCCCCCCGTCATCATTTAATGGTAGTAATTTTCTAAGGTCTTTGGGACATAGGGAAAGTGGCCTTTACAGTGGCTTGGGAGCCAGGAGAGGGCTTCACAGATGCGGGTCGCTTTTGTTCCTGCTTCCGTAGGGAATAGAAGGGTGACTAGAATGTTGGCTAGATAGTGAATGGGGGAAGGGGCATTCCTGGCTGAGGGAGGGTAGGCAAAGGTGCTGGAATTGTGAGACATGAGTCCAAGAGTGAGTGAGTCCAAGGAGTGTGGTGTCGACGTGTGAGGACGTGGGGAAAATGGCAAGAGAGAAGACTGGAGACTTAGCAGACATGAAGACCTTGTGTAATAGGGAAGAACCGATCTGCCTCCATATTAGATCTGTTCCTTTTTCACTTTAACCTTTGTGCTCTGTTGCCTATGCGTAGTCATGCTGGCTCTGACCTTGAAGAGCCCATCGACCTACGTAGTCAGGTGCAAGAACAGAGGATTCTAACACCAAGAAGTTTGCAACAACTAACCACGCCCTTCGCTCACCTTGCCTTTAAAAGGGCTTTGCTGAAACCCTTTGAGGAATTTGGGCTTTTCTGGGGTACAAGCCACCTGTCTCCTTGCATGGCCCTGCAATTAACCTTTCTCTGCTCCAAACTCTGAGCTTTCGGTATTGTTTGTCCTCATCGGGCACATGAACTTGTGTTCGGTAACAATTCTGCTGGGCTCTAATCCAATATGACTCACATCCTTATAAAAAGGGGACATTTGGACACAGGCACGTACAGAGGGAAGACCGTGTGAAGACACAGGGAGAATACCATGTAACCATGAAGACAACTATCCACAAGCCAAGGAGAGAGGCCTAGAACAGAGCCTTTCCTCACAACCCTCAGAAGGAACCAACTCTGCTGACACCTTGATTTTGGAGTCCCAAGCTCCAGAACTGTGAGACAATAAATTTCTGTTATTCAAGCCACCCAACCTGGGACACTTCGTTATGGCAGCCATAGCAAATGAATACAAGTGGTCACCCAGTGAGCACACAAAACCTCAGTTCTGATGGTGGAAAGGGTGCCCTTGAGAATGCAGGAAAGTTTGGGGCCACTATATGGAAACAAAAGGCTTTAAGGAGTATAATGGGATAAAGGGAAGAAATGTCCAACAGGATAGAGGCCCCACAAAGCCCTGCTCCCTTTCTATCCATGCTGCCCATGCCAGCCCTGCTACCAGGAATAAAGCCAAATTATTCAGAATCATGTGTATTGGGGCCAGAAGTGTGTTATTTAATTTTTTGGCAGCAGATGTACCTTTTTAATTTGGTTTTGTTTTAGGCTGAAATTACAATATTAAATCTTAATATTCAAACAGTAGCATGAGTTTATTCCCTGAACGTCTACCCACCTCTTCCTCCAGCATGTGCAGAATGGCAATAGGGAAGGGCCAAACACAGAAAGCTGGAAAGAGGGCCAGGCTAAGGCTGCTCATCCTGTCCACACACCAGAGTGGTCATGTGACTTTGAACCCATCACTTCATTCCTCTGGAGCTCAGTTACTTCCTCTGCCAAATGATGGAGACGACCTAGGTGTTCCTTAAGTTTCCCCTATCTCAGAGGACTCACAAGTCTGTGTATCTCTAGAGACTAGAGAGAGCCAAACAGAGATCAACAACAGATGGCTGTGCAGGAATTGAGTTTTTATCTGTACCTTTGCCATTGTCAGAGCTGTGAGAGCCACACAAAGTGAGTATCTCCAAGTGTCGTTAGATGTATAGCCTGAGCAGGGTCTCTACAACAAAGAAAGGCTCACAATGCCTGTTCCCTGTCATCTTTTGTGAATGATAAGACATAAAACTTGCATGTATGCTAAAAGTAAAAGATTTTCTGACTCTAAAATCTTGGATTATGAAGCTCCTGTGATTGTGTAGGTCTGACTATCTGTGTATGTCTGTGTGTGTGTGTGTGTGTGTGTGTGTGTGTGCGCGCGCCTCACTTTCCCTGGTATCCCAAGCAAGTTCTCTGTTTTTCTTTGGTGTAATTAAGCCTTGAAAAGCAGGTGCTTCAGGAATTCTCCACTCTAAGGGCTGCCTATTAATTTCTAGTATTGATGAGAGTAAAATTTGGTGTCACTTTACTTAGTACTTAGATCTTCTCTACAGCCCCCAGACTGAAAGTCTTTCTGCTACAACTTATAGCCTCATCCTAATCCATTCAAGAGAAAAATTCACCCAAGAGGAATTCTTTGCCAAAACTTGGAATGAAATTGGGTAGAGTTGACTTATCTCTCTCCAGGCCCTCTTCTTGTTCACCCCCACCAGTCAAATCCTGCAGATTGCAAGAACACTTGAAGTCTTTCACTGAAAAGTCAGGTCATGCCAGAAGAGGATTGTGACATAGTGAGAGCAAATGATGACTTTCCAGCTAACTTGGAACTTTCCTGAAAAAAATGCTTCTATTCTTAGGCCTTAGAGATGAGGGACACTCTTTGCCACATAATATAACCTAATCGAGAGAGTGACATCCATCACCTTTGCCATATTCTATTGGTTAGAAGCAAGTCACAGGTTTTGCCCACAGTAAAGAGGAGGGGATTATATAAAGGATAACTACTAAGGTGAGTTACCTTAGGGTGTTTCACCACACCATGCTTCTTATAATGATTTGGAACCCCTTCCCAACCCTGGTCTTCTGCTTTCTCCCTCCATAGCACAGAAGCAAAAATGGTTGACTGCCCTGGTGGAATAAAGGAGGAGATGCATGAGCACTGCTTGGCTTTTCTCTTCTTAGTTCAAAAAATATTGTATAACATCATTGATCTGGGAGTTTCTTAAGTGAGCAACGAAATGAACAATAAAAATGATTACCACTTATATCTATTGATTACTTACTGTGTTCTATGCACTGAACCAAACACTTGTTATTTCATTAAGTATTGTAGGTCCCTATTATTAATCCCATTTGTAGATGAGAAAGTGAGGATTCAGAACTTGGCAAGATCTGTCTGACTCAAGACCATCAATCCTTGGTATAGAATAATAAGCAAAAAACCTTGTGGAATGTTTAACATGTTCCAGGCAGTGTTCTGTGGGTTCTACATATATTAATTAACTCATTTAATCTTCATAACACTCCTATCAGGTAGGTACCACTACTGACCCCATTTTATATATGAAAAAACTGAGGTTCAGAGATGTTAACTTGCCTTAGATCATGCAGCTGGTGGTGGGCATAGCTGAAATTAACCCAGAAAGTATGTTCCCAGAATGTGTGTTTTTAATCTTTGTACTATCCTGATGCTACTGTCTTTAAGGAGGAAGAGTGTGTCTTAGTAGATCTACCCTCCCAAGAGCTATAGCACAATTGATAACTCATAGTAGGCCCTTGCTACTATGTGCTTTCTAAAGAAAGAGCACATGAGTAAAAGAATGAGCAAATGAATAAATAAAAGAAACTTCATCAAGAATAACCTTCCATTTTAGAAGAAATGTACTTCAATTGAATTATCTGGTCAAATGCAGACTCTAAGCCCTCTGAACTATTCTTTATGAAAGCAGTATTTCAGAATTTTAGTCCAAACAGAGAAGTATAATGACTAGAATTCTAAGCTGTTAGTTCAAATACTAAGCTAACTGACTGAATATTTGATGATATTAAGTGATTATTCTTATATTAGTCTCCTATTGTTGCTATAACAAATTGCTACAAACTTAGTGACTTAAAACAACACAAATTAATTATAGTTCTGGAATTTGA